>NC_026000.2:14009791-14309791 GCF_000442705.2 Elaeis guineensis | reverse complement strand
AGGACTTTCGACGGGGAACGCTTACACATTCCCTGAGACAGCATTCCTCGAGATCATCGTTGTAAATTTTTAGACTCATCGGTGATCTTTATCTATCAAATCATCATACAATTATTCATGGCCATCGAAATCAGATTTTAATGATCGACAAATCTAGGGCTGCTGGATTGAGGTGGTCTTTTGTGACGATACTCTAAGGATAATTATTTAGGTAATGAATGGTGAAGATAGACTTTAAATTTTAAAATTATATCATATTCAGAGAAAAATAAGAAAAAAATTATATTCTACCTCTGTAGCAGTGGTTGCATAATAACTGCTGCTATAGATCTATGATAGCGATTTACTAACTGCTGTCATATCATACTTATGGTAGTAATTAGGTGTAACCGCTACCATATCTCTATCTATGACTGTGGTTATCACCAACTACTGCCATAGATTGGACTTACGACAGCGGTTATCGATAACCGTTGCCATAGGCTAATCTGTAGCTGTGGTTAACTATAACCACTGTGATAGGTCCAACCTATGGTTGATTTTGATAGTCCCACGCCGGTTGTGAAAGAAATGAAAGACCTGTATATAATGATTTAAGTAGTCAACCAGCTACAGTATAGGCTTGAGCATTTCACGATCTCTCTCTCTATTCGAGCCCTACTGTCACCGTCACCTCCGATCGATAGCCGTCGGCACCCTCGGCCGCCGCCCTCCTCTGTTGTCGCAGCCTCCCCGACGGCCCATCCCATCTATGGTTGGTTATCTAACCTCATCATCATCTGGACACGTAGCAGCAAATTGTTATCTGACTTCAGATAATTACTGATGTCAGCTACTCTACATCGATTTGTTACTCACGTACCACCGTGTCTACGGATGGTTATCTGACAGCTGTCATTCAGCTTAGCCGTAACTGTCTTTCAGTTATATTCAGCTCATTGCCATGTGGGCAGCCATCCCACGATCTTTGCATAGCTGGCTATTCTGTTACAACAACTCAATGGCCTAACAAATCTCTAACAGCCTAACAGATCTCTAACGGCTTAACAATATTTTTTTAAGACTTAAGCAAGCTCCCTTTATATAAAAGGGGATAAAGTATTCTCTGGAAGGTAAGTCAAGTCTGAGTGAACAGAGACAAAACTTTGCTAAATTTTTCAAAGAAAATTAAAGTTCTCTCCACTTTTCTCCACTCAAATTCTCACTTTTTGCTTTCTACTTTTTCATTTTCGCTATCTGTTCTCAAGACCTTGACTAACTTAAGCATCGGATGGTCCAAAATCGGAGGATATTTCACGATTTTAGGATTTCTTTTGCAGGTTTCGTTCGTAGTTCACATCGACACAATTCTCAGCTTTCCAGCTCGGTTCATTACCGACCTTATCTCCAGAGCTTTGTAGCAATGCAATCCATTACCAAAGAGCATCTTGGGTCCTAGTATTGCCGCAATTGGCTGGTGTGAATACTCTCCCCATCATGTTTATCACATATAAAGATTTCTTCTTCGCATGCGTTTCTTCTGAGAAGTGCCATAGGGAATTCTCCGGCATCTTTCAACACCTTTATTATTATTATTATTATTATTATTATTATTATTATTATTATTAAAAGGGAAGAAAACACCACCCATTCATTAAAGTACCGAGGGGAAAACTTTATGTACAGAAAATGTGAAGTGAGCTGAGGTTCAGATCAGAAGATTCAGAAAGCAAACAAAATAGAGTGATAGATACTACAAGAAGCAACAATGCCAACCCCGTCCAGTTCGAGATGGAACCATGATTCAAAATGCACCAGCACTCAAGAAGTTCAGAGTCACCTGTTAGGATGAAGAAATTGTGGGACTTCAAACCGTTCCAAATCCGATTGTGCCTATCCACAATTTTCGGAGATCCAAGATGTTCCCACAAGTGAAAGGTCTGGAGAGAAATAAAAATCACTGTGAACACTGAGCAATTCTCCTTAGTAAAGATTCTTCTATTCTTTCAAGCCAAACGCTCGACGGTCATCTATTTCTCTACTTGGCACCGACAGGCAACCAATATCCTGTTTGATCATAATATCGCTTAAACTCGAAGCTATTAACAATATTATCAAGTGACGTTATAGATACCTAGATTTCAGAAACTCACACGGTCTCGAAGGTTTAAGCCCTTCCCTTATATTTTGAATTTTATTTGTTCAAAAAGTCAAGAAAAACCAGATTGACATGTTTTGCAAATATCTTGTCGGCATTCCACGTGGTTTCACTTTGTTTGTTGTCCTCAAGTTCCACAAAACGTGCTGAAGCATCACAGTTTTACGCACGAGGAAAATTACAGTAGTTTATTCTGACCCGGAACACCATCAACCAAACACGTGCGAGGTCATGGATCGACTAATTAAAAAATTGGCCAGACGGGCAAATGGTAACGTTGTTATCGATAAAATAACAATATATAATAACGTCAGTCCATCTCTCTCTCTCTATGTATATAATGAAATTTAATGCTCCAAACACGGTAAAGACCGGTAAAAGATGTAGAAAAAGTCATACCGCGTTCGGGGTTATGATCGTATAACAACTGGTCGACATTACTGCTATTTTAATCTCCTTTGCATATTTGTGATATGATGGGAAGTGTCAGCAGGTGCGAAAAGGTGTGAGTCATGGGATTTTTTTAATTATTTTTTTATTTCTTATTTTCAAAAAAATCTCCTCCCTCGACTTATTTTTCAAATTACCATACAAGTTGAACTGCCGATTCCATGAATAGCTTGGCACTGACGGGTTCTTCATTTTTTTTTTTTTTTTTTTTTGGACGAACTAAGGAGGAAGGACCGGTGGGTACGCTGGGGGCGGGGGGTGGCACAAGGAAGTCGCGGGGAGGAAGCGGGGGAGAGAGGGGGGGAGGCGAGGAGGAGCAGCGGGATGACGCGTGGGGAGGCACGGAGGAGCGACTGGCATGCGCGGGGGGGTGGGGGGGTTGGGGGGGGGCCGCGTGGGGGGGTTGGTGTGCTGGTGCGCGGAGGAGAAAGAAGAAACCCTTAAAATATATATATATATATATATATATATATATAATTTTATTATTTTAATTTATATGATAATAATTATAATAAAATATAAATATATAAATTAATTAGTGATTTATAATATTTAGTTAAATAAAAAATTATTCTATCGTAGGGCGACTTACTTTATCATTATTTTAAAAATCTATTTTTTATTACAGAAACCATTCTATTTTGAATTTTTTTAATAATCTATTATTCTTTTTATTATTTTTTAATATTTATTAGTATTTTTATTTTTATTTTCTCTTCCTTCTCCTTCTCCCGCATGCCATATCACCCCCACCGCCGACTACTCTGCACACCCAAACCCCCTGTGGCACCCCACCCATTGCATCTCCAGCATTGCCCCCTCAGCCCCATGGCCGTCCTCACCACCCACTGCATCGCCCTTTGGCCCCCCAACGAACCCGCATCTTGCGTCCTCTACGGCCGCCTCCATTGCCGCCCTCACCCATCCGACTGCGAACTTGCGCCCCCCCTACGGCCCCCAGCGCTGCCCCCTAGCCACCCGCATTGCCCGTCAGCCGCCTGCACTGCCCCTTGACCACCCGCACCGCCCCTTGGGCCCTCGGTGTGCACCCAACACTGAGGAGAGAATGAAATTGAAGGGTGGGCCCACAAGTGCAGTGAAATTGCCAGCTCAAGTGGCAATTTTATTGAAATCGCCGACCCAAATGGCGATTTCAATGAAATCACGGGCTCAAGTGGCGACTTCACTATAATTGCACACCCAAGCGGCGATTTCCATCTCATCTGGCCAGCTGGGCTTGAAGCAGGCTTAGGTGACCATGAAATGGCCACTTCAAGTGGCGATTTCATGCGTGAAAAGTATTCTCAAAACTAAATTCCCAGATGGTGATACTTTGAGAATTATTAAATAAAAAATAATAAAAAAATTTATGAATCATCGTTACAAGAAAAGAGGATTTTAGTGACGAAATTATTTGCGATGACAATATTTTCATCACAAATATGTATATTAGTGATGTAATAAAATTTATATCATAAATAATAAATTATTTACGATAAAAAATATTTTTTATTATAAATAATTTATTATTTATAACGTAAAAAATTTTTTCGTTATAAATATTAAATTATTTATGATGTAAAATTTTTATCATAAATAATCAATGAAAAATAAAAAATTAAAAAAAATAAATGATAGATTATTTGTGATAAAATTTTTTTATCGTAAATAATTTTAATTATGATGCAAATTGAATTTCCATCATGAATAATCAATTGTTTGCGATGCAAAATTTTTATCACAAATAATTAAAAAAATTAAATTTTTTTTAAAAAAATGAATGGCAGATTATTTGTGATAAAACTTTTACGTCATAAATAATTGATTATTTACGATAAAAATTAAATTTATGTCATAAATAATTACTATTTATGATATAAAATTTTTATCATAAATAATCAACAAAAAATTAAAAATTTTTAAAAAATAAATTATAGATTATTTGTGATAAAAATTTTACATCATAAATAATCAATAATTAGGGATGCAAATTCAATTTGCACCGTAAATAATTTTTTATTTAAGATGTAAATTTTTTATCATAAATAATCAATGAAAAATTAATTTTTTTAAAAAAAATAAATAATAGATTATTTATGATAAAAATATATTATATATTTAAAAAATAATTTAAATATTTTATGATTAATATTTTGATCATATATTTTTTAATATTTTACAATCAAAAAATCGATCGTAAATATATTTTACAATCGAATATATTTTTTTTATTTTTTTTTGAATATGATATAATTTTAGAATTTAAAATCTATCTTCATCATTCATTATCTAAATAATTATCATTAGAGCATCATCACAAAAGATCACCTCGATCTGATTACCCTAGCTATGTCAATCAATAAAATTCAATTTCGATGGTCACGAACGATCGTATAATGATCTGAAGATAGAGTCCATCGATGGATCCAAAAATTTGCAACGATGATCTTGATGATATTTATAGCACACTATCAAAATTTTACTTCAATCGGATATCATTATAATGGTCAATTTAGTACGGGATGATTTAGACTGTTAAATAAAAAATGAGTGATTAAAAGGTCAAATGGCATCCGATTATAAGATAATTTTTTAGATAAATAATAATTATTATTATTTTAATCATCTATACAGTGTTGATCATAAAATTCAAACTATGCGTATATAAACTATTCATGTTAAGTAGATCTTACAAAAGCATAAGTATAATTACTTAAAAATTTTAAGAATAAGTATCAAAAGATATATAGTTTTTGATGGTTCATATATGTGCAGTTTGAATTTTACGATCACTACCATACAAGCAATCAAAGTAGTAGCAAAAATTATTTACCTAAAAAAATCACTTTCTAATCAATTGCCATTTGACTTTTTGATCACTCATTTTTTATTTAACAGCTTAAATCATCCTGTGCTAAATTAACCATGATAATGATGTCTGATTGAAGTAAAATTTTGATAGTATACTATAAATATCATCAAGATCATCATTGTAAATTTTTGGATTTATCGATGGTCTCTATCTATCAGATCATCATGCGATCGCTTATGCTTGTCGAAATTTAATTTTATCGATCGACATAGCCAGGGGGTGGGGGTGATGCGGGTGGGGCAGAGGACGGGGGGAGAGTTATGGCATGCAAGAGAAAAAAGAGAAAAAAATATAAAAAATTATTTTTTTTAAAAAATAATTTATTAATAAAAATAATAATAATAATAAGTATTAAAAATTAATAGAGATAAATAAAATAAAATAATTAAAAATATTTAAAAATAAATTATTTTTTGTAATAAAAATAGTTTTATTTTTAAAATAATCATAAAATATTATTTTTTAAAAATATAATTTAATATTTTTGTTTGTTATAATTTAATATTTTTGCTTGTTTAGTCTCTATATTTTATTGTGATATGATTTAATGTTTTAACTAGAATTAGTCGAATTCGAAATTCGATCTGGGATCTGGTCTGATTCGACTCAGATCCGGTTCAACTCGAATCCGGGATATTGATGAGTAGATCTATATATTTTGTTGAATCTTTTCTTGTAATAATGGTATACAATACAATTTTATTCATTAGCATTTATATATTTTTCACTATTATTGTTCATTATTATATTTATTTATATCTTAAATTAATTATATATATAATTTAAACATTGCAGGTATGGCACAAGAAGGAAGATGACTACGTCTGAGTTTCCAGCCTTCTCTTGAGGATGAGCCTTCTTCCATTTCCATTGTCGCACCATCGGAGCCGTTAGAGGGTGCTACAATGGTGGGTTCAAATGGTATTTTAATATTTTTTACATAATAAAATTTAATTTAATTGTATATGTTAAGTTTATAGATAGTTATCATACTAATGATTTATTCATTATTTTTTCAGACTATTCGGTGCAAGTGGTGAAATGAGAATGAGGTCTGTCAAAAAACTTTACCTTGGAGCGTTGGAGAATACGAGCATGAAGGATAGGATCTCTATATCGAGATTTCGTCTAGCTTCACCATGCCCATTAAGGGATGGTGCGAGTTATGGCGGACTGAGTTGGACATCATATGCCACAGCTATGCCTCTATGATGCTCTTTGATTGGCGTCACGTTACACTGGCTCAAAGAAAGGTCTTCTATAGCTACTTATAGATAAAATAATATTTAGTGAAATATTTAATTAGTATTATATTTTTGTAATATTTGTTATTGGCATGCTGTATTTGATATTGTTGATTTTAAGCATGATTACATGCGGCGAGCCGTGGATGACCATTTATGCTCGCGTTTCAAGGATTACCGGCACCGCATTCATCGCTATTGGTATGCTATAGTGGAGGATCAGGGGTTGAGGCAGCGTAGTAGCGGGCATATGATAGCATCAATATCGAGGATTGGACTATCATATGCCACAGGTACGAGAATCTGGCATATCAGGTTAAGCATCCAATTTTTTTTAGAGTTTAATAATTGAATCATTTATTCTTAAAATCAATTAGTTACTTACTAATTTGACTGTTAACTATATATGATCGATGTTCCTGAAATATCGTGAATCAAACGAGACAAACCGTCTCGCACTGTGGGGGTTCGAGACCGTTCACTCGTCGTATAGAGCAGATGGTAAGTAATTTCTATTTAGTATATTTTAACTCTTTAACTATTTAAATTTTTTTTATTAATTATTATTAAATTGCATAGAGATGTAAAGAGTAATGAGTTTCCTGATAGGATCGAGATTTACCAGCAGATCCACTGACGATAGTCAGGAGAGTGGACGGTGGGGATTCAGGAGATTTATGTAAATTTTTCCAATTATTTTTTTTATTGATATTTTAATTTTCAATACAAACTTAGAATAGCTATAACTTTAATTTTCAGGATCGTATGATAAAGATGCGATCCCAACCTACCCCTAAGGGTTTGATCGCACCCACAGATGATGAGATCTGTAATCAGGTGCTTGGTACGAGACCATATTATGTTAGCGGGCTAGAATATGGGATCAGAGATCGCCCATCCTCACACTCATCCAGGACTGACGTCCATGCTGCCTACGATGTCCGGTTGACGGTGATATAGAAACTGACTGCTGAATATCGACAGCGAGCTACTGAGGATCAGTAGCGAACTGATGAGTTAGCTGCATGCATCAACTCTTACCAATCATTTCAGATGCAGATGGAGCAGATGGTGCAGATGGAGCAGATGATGAAATTGATGAGGTAGCAACAGTCCGATCCATCGTGCTCTACCCATTCTCTATCTCTAGATACTGATGCTTGATGGCCAACTACTTATTTCTATATTTTTTTATTTTTATTTTGAACCTCTTGTAATTATTATATTTATTTTTTTATAATTATATTTTAATATAATGAAATGATCAAATTTATTTGTGGGCTTATTTTATGAATTTTTTATTTTAATTTTATAGAATATAAATATAAAATATTAAAAATATAAATAAAAAATATATATTTATAAATTATTTTTAAAAAATATTATATTTTAATTAGCGACGGAATATCCATTGCAAATAAAGTTATTTGAGATAGAAATCTTCCATCACAAATAATTTATTTTTTTAAATTTAAATTTTTTTAAATTATTTGCAACGGAATATTTTCATCGCAAATTCATCTATTTATGACGTAATTGTTCCATTGCAAATAATTGAAAAATAAAAAAAAATATCATGAAAAAAATTATTAAAAAAAATAATTATTAGCGATAAAACTATTTTTCTGTCGTAAAATATTATCCATGATCTCATTTTTAACAATGAATTCTTAGCGGTGGAAGTTTTATCAAAAATAATTATTTATAATAAAAATTTATTATTTGAGATATTTTACGTATCATTTTCTGTTGCAGTGCATGAGGATGGATGTAACGGGGAAAGGGCCGATGGAAGCAGCGTTCCCACAACTATGACCATATTGGCTGGAAGAACTTTTTAGGATATATTTGGTTAATTATTAAAAAAATATTTTTTTAATTTTTAATTTTAAAAAAAATAAAAATTAAAAAATAATGTTTAGTAACATCATAAAAAAGTAAAAAGTAAAAATAAAAAAAATAAAATATTTACTTTATATATAAAATATTTTTTTTTATTTTTTAAAATTTATTTTTTTATTTTTTTTACTTCTCCATATCTAAAATATCAAATCAAAAAATAAAGGGTCCGAATCCTTCACTTTTATCGAGCTCTTCACCTCCCCACTCCCTTCTTTCTCCCTTTCCGAATCCTTCTTCTTCATCGAGTTCTTTACCTATCATTTTCAAATGTTGCTTTTTATTTTATAACAACATAGTTACTAAACATATTTTTTATTTTTTTATTTTTATTCAATAACAAAAATTAAAAAAATAAAAAATATTTTTAAAAATTAAAAATTAAAAAATGTAACCAAACGCACCCTCGGTGATTCACACGCATCCCTAGCATTTTTAAACACCCCTGCAATGGGTATTGTTTTCAAGCCATGATGCCCACAGCAGGCGTTAGGACAGGAGGAACCGAGTTGGGTCACGTCATGAGGTGTCGAGTCCGGTGTGATTGTGTCCAATGTTGGGATCTACGTGCGGGCGCAACCGGTTACTGACCTTGCCCTTGGCAATGACCTTAAATTTCTGTCAAAAACCGGTTGTTTTTTAAAATCATGATTCTTTATGCCATTATTTTGTCCTTTTTTTTCTTTTTCTTTTGGGTAAGAAGGCCATTATTTTGTCCTTCGATTGCATGTTGACTGCGAGAAAATGGAACAGGGACAACTTGCAGGCCTGATCATTAATCGTTTTAGTTGTTCAACAGAAGATAAAGTTGTGACAATCGGAACAAGATGTTCTGTATAATGAACTTTTCCACGTCCTCACAATTGTAGTTAGTCCTATAATTGGAATCTGATTTCAAGCAAAGCATCACTAAAGGTCTCAAAAAAACATCTAAGAAATAGTTCTTTTTAAAAAAAAAAAAAAAATGATCTGCTAGGGAAACAAGGCCATTTTTCATTCTTTCATCTACCTGTTAAATGTTAGTAACTCAATTTATCATACTTAGATCTAGTCCTAGATGGATGTTACTTGAGTGGCAGTTCCCTTGCTCTATATTTTTATTTGTTGCCTGCTGCCATTTTCCTTTACCACACATAAAATTTCAAAAATATTTTGCAGAATTCCTATCTTTTCATAAGTGTATAATCAAATGATTTGACAACTTTCTTATGATTTCAAGTACAACGTGGTAGACATGTAAAATAATGTGGTGTTTAAATTAGAAAATGTTTCCTACATGACAAAGGCATCTCTAGAAAGGTTGTCGGAGTTCATACACAATCATGTACCTTTCAGTTGCCAATTTTCTATTCATGGTTAACCATGTGATCAAACTCCTCTCAAATTAGTAAGCATGCGGAAATTAGTTCTTCAGTACTTAAGAGGATGTTAGGTAATTTCAAATGGGGTGTTAATAACTAATATCATCCCTTGGAGTAAAAATTCATGGATTATCTTCTCCTCATCCTCCTCCTTTTTATCCTTCTTTCTGTTTTAGATACCCGAGCTATATTCACTATGGATCCTCTAAACTTGTAGATATTGATGCACTAAAAAGGTCGTAGGTCAGACAGCTTTATTCTAAAAACCAATACTTTTGGTTGAATTAATGATACCACGCCTACAACTAGAATTGCAATGGATTCTTGCCCCTTTGGGGGGTATTGTGCTGAAGATTAATGTTAACGAAATACTTTACCGAGAAAGTAGGAAGGTTGATATTTGTTGTCAAAAGAATTATAGCAAAGGATGCTTGTAGTTTGAGCACTGTCATCACCAGTGGACCGCATTAAGCTTGCCAAGCTTTAAGGAGATGGGTGGAATTTTGATAAGGCTTAAAGTTGAATATATAGAAATCTTTCTGGAGGATGATTTATCACATACAATAGGCTGCTTTCAAGGGAAAGAATCTTGATATTCTGGTTATTACATTAAACAGGTTGATGATTGAAGATGATGTTGCCTTAATGGAGCTAAAAGGAAAAAGTTAATTCATGCATATTTATAGCAGGGGAATGCACTTTGTTGGAGAATACCGACCGACCCCGTTCATGCCGACTTATAATCGGGCATACCCGACCGGTCGTCGGGTGCCGTGACCAACCGATCGACGGCTCTCTACCGACCGAGGATATGTCGGTCGAGCAGACTTTTCCCGCCCTCCCGACCGACCGCACCAGAGGGTCCGATGGCCGACTCCCGCGACGTGCCCGACCGACCGTCGGAGGGGTCCGAATCTCCACCCGATGCCACTCAGCTGGCCACCGACCTAAGGTCGGTCGACTCCTCCGATCGCCGTACTACTGCCAGAGACTGTCAGTCCTGACAGCAGCATGTGGCACTGCCGCCTAAGGGTATTATCCCGCCTGGGGCATTGTCAACCCTAGTGATTTGACAGCCCCACGGCGATGTGACACTTTCACGGCGACTCTGACAATCTACAGTGAGTTGACAAATCTTCAATTGTCTGCGCCATTAATGACGGCGCCATACTACGCTCCACTATATATATCGGGGAAGGCTACAGTGCTAGAGGCCCTTCGAAACTCACAGGCTTGCCCCCTCTCTCTCTCGTTGAGTTCTTTGCTTTCTCCTCACTGTTGCCTAGTCTCCTCTCTGACTTTACCGTCGGAGGGTCCCCGCCGGAGCCGCCTCCGGTCAGTGCGGACTTTCTTTTGCAGGCGCTCGTTCCCGACGATCAGGCGACGAGGGGATTGGCCGCAACAGATTGGCGCGCCAGGTAGGGGGGGTAGACACTAATGACAAAGACAAGAGCTCAACGATCGAGAGTCACCGGATCGGCGAGGCGCTCTTCTCGCCGGGAAGAGGCCTCTTCTCCACCCTCCGCGACGGAACCCAGCTCTCCGCACCCCACGGTGACCATGGAGACGCAGATCGCGGCGATCGTACGGCAGATGACCATGTTGACGGACGCAGTCAAAAGCCTCCAGCAACAGCCGGTACGGCTGCCGCCATCACCGGCCGGGCAACCGACGGCACGTCCGATGCCCTCCAGGAACAGCCGCCGACGCCCGCGTCGATCTCCGTCGCCTCCGCGGGAGCCCCTGCCACAGCGCTCCCACAAAGAGGAGGAGGGGCGGTCGCGGTGCGATGCCCATCGGTCCCAACAGCTTTCTCCCTCCCAGCTGGAACGAGCGAGGAAGGAGAAGCGACCGCGGACGCCGTCCGCCTCCCTCTCGAAATCTTTCAGAGACTCCACTCCTGGGGTCTCCCAGCACCGACGGACGGACGACTACGAACGCAGGTTCGAGGAAATCGACCGTCGGCTTGCACAGTTGTAGGTGGACGGGCAGAAGTCTTCAAACGATGTCGATTTCCAGACCGCCCAACCTCTCTCCCGACTCATTCTCGACGAACCGATCTCCAGTCGGTTCAAGATGCCGTACGTGGAGCCCTACGACGGCTCCACCGACCCAATCGACCACCTGGAGAGCTACAAAGCTCTCATGACGATTCAGGGGGCAACCGACGCTCTCTTTTGCATCGGCTTCCTCGCCACGCTGCGCAAAGCTGCCAGGATCTGGTACTTCGATTTTCGATCGAAAAGTATCCATTCCTTCGGACAGCTCGAGCACTCTTTTATGGCTCACTTCAGCACCAGTCGGAAGCCGCCATGAACGTCGGACAGCCTTTTCTCTCTCAAACAGGGAGAAAATGAGACGCTCCGACACTTCATGGCGCGATTCAATACGGCCACGCTTGAGGTCCGGGACCTCAACGAAGATATGGCCATCTCGGCCATGAAACAGGGGCTGAGGACGTCCCGATTCACTTATTCCCTGGACAAGACCCTCCTCCGGATGTATGCCGAATTATTGAAGCGCGCGTACAAGTACATGAGCGCGGATGAAGGAGCCTCCGACCGACGCTTGACCGAATTCAAGGGTCCAAAGGAGAAGCGAAGGAAGGGTCGGGACCCCGCCGGACCTAGCAGGCCCCCGACCGATGGTCGGGTCTCGCCTCCGTGACGAAACCAGAAGTCGCCCCGACGGCAGACTCCAAGGCCGACACGCCCCAGGTATGACTCCTACACTCCTCTCTCTGCTCTCCGTGCGCAGATTTTGATGGAGATCGAGGGGGAAGAATACCTGCGACGGCCTCCGCCTCTGAAGGCAAAAGGCCTCGACCGATGGAAGTACTGCCGATTCCATTGGGGCCACGGCCACAATACCGAGCAATGCATCCAGCTTAAGGATGAGATCGAAGCTCTCATCCATCGAGGGTATCTCGATAAACACTGGAGGAACCCGCCGACTCGATCAGTGGTCGACCGACGACCCCAACCGACTGAGGAAGCGACCACTAATCAGCCGACGGCCGGGGTCATCAATATGATTTTCAAATGACTTGGCCCGGGGACGTCTGCTAGAGGGGAGCCCACGAAGAAGCTACGCTCGGACGACGTGATTACTTTTACAGAAGAAGACGTTCGGGGCATCCAAACCCTCCACGACGACGCTGTTGTTGTCTCGACAACGATAGCGAATTACGATGTAAAAAGAATTTTTGTAGATAATGGAAGTTTGACGAACGTTTTGTTTTACTCGACCTTCTCCCGGATGCGACTATCAACCGACCGACTCAAGAGGGTCCCTACGCCCTTGATAGGCTTCGCCGGGGATGCCGTCGCGATGGAAGGTGAAATTACCCTATCCGTGACGGTCGGCACCGAACCACGATAAAGCACGGTTCATTTGACTTTTGCGGTCGTCCAAGTGCCTTCGGCCTACAACACCATACTTGGAAGACCCGGACTAAACATCCTCAAGGCGATTGTCTCAGCGTACCATCTCTTGGTTCGGTTTTCGATCAAAAATGGAGTCGGAGAGATGCGCGGAGACCAACAGCTCGCTCGCCGATGCTTCCAGATCTTCGCTCAAAGTGACGAGTTGAGGGGCTCCTTGACGATCGACAAACTAGACCAACGGGAGGAGGAAGAAGGGGGCTCGCCGGTCGAGCAGCTCGTGTCGATCCCGATAGGGAAAAACCCCGATCGAAAGGTATGGGTCGGGTCTCAACTACCCGACCCAGAATGGCAACGGTTGACGGAGCTGCTGACGGCCAACACCGACATATTTGCTTTGTCGGCAGCAGATATGTCGGGCATCCCTCCGGAGACAATAACCCACCGACTCAACATCGACCCGACGATGAGGCCGGTGAGGCAGAAGAAAAGGTCTTTTGCTCCCGAAAGACAGAAGGCCATCGATGAAGAAGTGGACAAGCTGCTCGAGGCGGGCTTCATCAGAGAAGCCGCATATCCCGATTGGCTCGCCAATGTTGTCATGGTCAAGAAAGCCAATGGAAAGTGGAGGATTTGTATTGACTACACCGACCTGAATCGGGCCTGTCCAAAAGATAGCTTTCCACTTCCAAAGATCGACCAGCTGGTGGATGCGACGTCCGGATTTTGACTGTCAGCTTCATGGATGCCTTTGTCGGGTACAACCAGATCCGGATGGCATCCGAAGACGAGGAGCACACTACTTTCGTGACCCCCAAGGGCCTCTACTGCTATCGAGTAATGCCCTTCGGGCTGAAGAATGCCGGCGCCACCTACCAACGACTTGTCAATAAGGTCTTTAAAGATCAGATCGGACGCAACATGGAAGTATACATGGACGACATGCTGGTGAAAAGTGTGCAGATACAGGATCATGTCCAGGATCTCGAAGAAACCTTTCGCACTCTACGACAACATCGAATGAAGCTGAATCTGACTAAGTGCGCTTTTGGGGTGACCTCGGAGAAGTTTCTCGAATTCCTCATTTCTCAGTAAGGAATTGAGGCTAACCCTGAGAAAATAAAGGCAATCATCGACATGCGCCATCCGAACACCAAGAAGGAGGTCCAGCAGCTGAACAGAAAAATCGTCGCTCTCAACCGGTTCATCTCTCGATCGGCTGAAAGGTGCCTCCCGTTCTTCAAAACTCTGAGGCAGGCGAAGGGCTTCTCTTGGTCGGATGAGTGCCAACGGGCCTTCGAGGATCTGAAGAGGTACTTGGCTTCCCCGCCGCTACTTGTGAAGCTAGAGGTCGGAGAGACATTGTATCTCTATTTGGCCACCTCTCCTGAGGCGGTCAGTTCGATGCTCGTCCGAGAAAATGAGAGCCGAACCCATCAGCCTATCTACTATACCAGCAAAGTGCTCCACGGTGCTGAAGCTCAATACTCGAAGACGGAAAAGATGATTTTCGCCCTGATCGTCTCCGCACAGCGACTCCGCCCATACTTCCAGGCGCATGCCATTGTGGTTCTCACCAACCAGCCCCTGAGGGCGATATTGCGCCGACCTGATACATCGGGATGACTGGTGAAGTGGGCGATGAAGCTCAGCGAGTTCGACATACAGTACCGACCGCGACCTGCCTTAAAGGCCCAGGTCCTGGCCGACTTCATCGCCGAATGCCCGACGGCCGACCAAGGGTCGGAAGACGCGGACCTCGGACGAGACGCGGTCTCTGAGCCTGACCCGGCCTCCACCTGGGTACTGCACATCGACGGAGCTTCAAACGCTCAAGAGAGCGGGGCTGGGTTCCTGCTCCCCAACTCGGATGGGGTAGTCACCGAGTACACCCTCCGATTCGACTTCAAAGCCTCCAATAACCAAGCCGAGTATGAAGCGCTCCTCGCCGGCTTGAGGATGGTAAGGGAACTTGGGATCGACAGCCTCCGGGCATCCTCCGATTCTCAGCTGATCGTGGGGCAGGTCAAAAGTGAATTCGAGGCGCGAGATCCAGCCATGGCCAAATATCTTCAGAAAGTGAAGGATCTCATAACGCGCCTCGGATATTTTGAAATTTCCCACATCCCTAGGTCGGAGAATGCCCGGGCCGACGCACTCTCCAGACTGGCAACCTCAGCTTTCGACTCTTTGGGCCAGATGTTCGTGGAGAACCTCGAGCAGCCAAGTGTCAACCAGGTCGAAGAGATGCTACAACTGACAACTGAACCAAGCTGGATGGATCCGATTGTTTGGTTCCTGACCGACGGAATCAGCCCTGAAGATCCCATGGAGGCCAGGCGGCTCCAATGGTTGGCCTCCCAATATGTGATCATGGATGGCCGACTCTACAAAAGGTCGTTCTCCCTTCCCTTGCTCAGGTGCTTGGGACCGACCGACGCAGATTATGCTCTCCGAGAAGTGCATGAAAAAATCTGCGGGAGTCACTTGGGGGGCAAATCTCTAGCCTACAAAGTCCTGCGACAGGGTTACTACAGGCCCACCATAAGGAAGGACGCAGCTGAGTTGGTCCGGAAGTGCGAACCATGCCAGAAGTATGCCAACGTACAACACCGACCGGCTAGCCAAATCACTCCTATTGTCGCTCCATGGCCCTTCGCTCAATGGGGGGTCGACATTCTCGGTCATTTCCCTCCAGCATCGGACTAAAGAAAGTTCATAGTCGTCGTCATCGACTATTTCACCAAGTGGATGGAGGCCGAGCCCCTGGCGCAGATTACCGAACGAAAGATGGAGGACTTCGTCCAAAAATCCATCATCTTCAGGTTCGGATTGTCGCATACCATTATCACCGACAATGGACGATAATTCGACAATCAAGACTTCAGAGACTTCTACGCGAGGTTTCACATCACGTACCGACTGACTTCAGTCGGGCACCCACAGTCCAATGGCGAAGTCGGGGTGACCAACCAGACCATACTACACGGGCTCAAAACCCGACTGAATGATGCCAAAGGCCTCTGGGTCGATGAGCTGGGCTCCGTTCTGTGGGCTTACCGAACGACCCCCCGCGTTCCAACCGGGGAGTCGCCTTTCAATTTGGCCTATGAAACGAAGGCGATGATACCACTCGAGATTGGGCTGCCATCTACCAGGACCGAGCGGTATCAAGAGCCGGACAACTCTGATTGCCGGAGAGCCGACCTAGACCTCCTCCCCGAACTACGAAACGAGGCTCAACTTCGCATGGCTTCATACTGACAGAAGGTAGCCCGATATTACAACGCCAAGGTCAGACCAAAGCTTTTCAGGCCAGGGGACTTAGTCCTGAGAAAGGCAGAAGTCTCAAAGCCCTTGGACCAAGGGAAGCTGGCTCCGAATTGGGAAGGGCCCTACACGGTGGTGGACACCTACGGGCCAAGGGCTTACCGACTGGAAACTCTGGAAGGGAAATCGATTCCCCGGACCTGGAATGCTGACAACCTGAAGTTGTATCACCAATGAACTTTGTATCTGTTCATTTGGAATGCAAGTCCAGTTCCAAGTTTTGGAGTTTTCACTCTTCGACTGACGATCGGCGCTCGCCAGGAAGGTCGAGTCCCGACGTCCCGACTCGGACTTAGTGTCCACGTGAAACCGACGGACTGACCGCCGATGATGTATCGGGCACTCACAACGGCCGAACCATCCACGGCAACGGGAGTTGACACTCCTTCTACGGTCGAACTTTCGGGCCAAACGATCGGCTAACTTACCGATCGAGCCCCGACCAAAGAAAGGCAAAATGCCTGCGCGACCGCCGTCGCGACTTACCGATCGAGCTGCGGTCGGTCGAAAGATATTCGGCTTACCACCGTCTATCACACGAAGCGACCACTGTCGCATCCATGACTCACCGACCGAGCCACGGTCGACCGAGGGATATTCGGCTTACCACCGTATATCACACGGTGCAGTACCCGACACAAGGGTATCGGGATCAGACTTATCATCGTTTCTCCGACTGAACGCGCCGGACAATATTTGACTGAATGCGTTGAAAGAGACCCGACTGCCAAGTCTTATCCGACGGTCGGTCGGCTTTCGACTCACAGCCTGACGAAGGATGCCCGACTTTGGCCCTCGACCATCGAAAGGCCGATCCAAAGTCAGGACTTGTTCTACCTTCGTGACGGCATGAATTGCCGAATGTCCTAACTGATCTATATGGGTTAGCGACTTACGTGTTCGAATGAATTCCACAATACATGAAAAGAGAAAGACAAGCGGAGGAAAAAAGTTTAAGTCTAAGACTTTGATTTCATTGAAGATCAAAATAGGCTTTACAAAGTTGGGCCGAAGCCCGAATACAAGCTGGAGCAAAAGCAAAAAAGAAAAACAAAAAACCGATTAATCATCAGAGTCGGCCTCCTCCACTGGATAACGACGGGGGACGGTCGGCGAACTCGCTCTGGCTTCGGCAGTCAGGGCTGCCTGATCTTCGGTAGCCTGCTCTACGTCTTCTTCGGCTTCCACCCTGGTGAAAAGGCCTTCCGATACTGGTTCGGCCGTCTCCTCCGCAGCTGGGGCCTCCGACTCTGATAGAACTATGCTGCTGAGATAAAGCTCCGGGTACAGGCTTCGAACGGCTTCCTGAGCATTCTCGTACCCGACCCGGTACGAAAGGAAGCCGCTCTCCAGAAGCTCTTCTCGGTACTCTTCCGAGTCACAGAAGTCTTCGACGGCCCGACCCAAGGCATCCTTCGCCGACTCTGCTTCAGCCTTCGCGATGTCTGCGTCGGCCTGGGCGATGGACAAACCTTCTTCGGCCTTGGCAAGACTTTCGAGGCTTACTCAGAGCTGCTCGCGGTCGGCCTCCAACTCCTTAGCGAAGCTGTCTCGCTCGTGCCGAAGCCGACAGACGGTCCGGGACTTCTTCTTCGCGTCGTCCCTGGCCGACTGCAGCTCCGACTCCGACGTTGCCAAGGCTCCCTTGAGTCGGGAGACCTCCTCCGTAAGTTGGGAGACCTCCCCCTCAAGTCGGCCCTCCCGTTCGACCGACCGTTGCAGCTGGTCGACCAGGATGACCTTGTCGGCTTCAAGGGCCGCGACCTTGTCTCTCCAAGCCGCACGCATGTCGCCGAACTTTCGGTACCCGACCTCTAGCTCGGATATATTGAAGACCAGCTGCACAAAACAAAACCAACCGTTAAGGGACCAAACTTACGGGAAGTACATTGAAGGCAAAGGAAAGAGGAGCTTACCCGGATCATCATCGGATAGAATGAAGACAGCATGTCGGAGACACGCTGGTTCTTCATCGCCTCGATGTCGGCAGGAAGAAGGAGCGCCTGGCATAGTCTCCTGGCCAAGTCGTGGTTGGCCAGGCCCGACGCACCTTCGGGGAGTGGGAAGTCGGTCGATCCTCCGTCGGCCGACCGTCCTTCATCGCCCGACGCCATGGGGGCCTTCCCTCGGCCGAACGCCCAGGCCCTGACGTCGGAGATCGACGGCAGGCTTGAGCCCGATCGAGTCTCGACCGACAGCGCGGCAGCAGTGGGCGCTGGTCACTCGGGTTTGTGAGCCTCCTCCCGATCCTCCTCTGCCTGCTGGGCGGCCGGTGCACCATCTACCGACTCAGCCGCCCTTCTTTCGGGCGAAGCGACGCCCTCACCCGACGGTCCCTCGGATGGGACTTCGACAAGCACTGTCGGCGCCGACAGTGCGATGACGGGCTCCGCCCCCGATCCAGTCGGTTCGCTCGGCGGAGCTACGTGGGGCCTCTTGGGAGGCCGCGACGGTCCGACCCCTTGCACCGGCCTCTTTCGGACGGCGTACTGACGTACGTCGGCTGTCGTCAATCGTGATCTCGACGGCATATCTGCAAACAACGACAGACGGTCAGTACCATAAGGAAGAAACGAAAAAAAGAAAAAGAGGAGGAAAAATGAAAAACCGACCTAAGCGAGGGACCGGGCTGAGGCCGGTGTCGTACAGGGCCTGCTCGGTGACGAGCTCCCTCTGCTTCGGCATCGAGATATCTTTTAGCCGGTGGAAGTCTTCCCGATCTTCGGCTTCCACCCGACTATTCTCATTCGGTTCGATTCGGAGATTCCCCCAACGGACAGGGAACCCCCAAGGAGTGGAAGACGACGCAAAGAAGAACTGGTTCTTCCATCCGTGAATGGACGACGGAAGACCAGTGATGAAGGAAAGCCCCTTTCGAGGATTGAAGTACCACCACCCTCGAGCTTTAGGGTGGGGTCGGAGGATGAAGAAAGCTCGGAAGAGGGAGATCCGAGGATCGGTCGGCAAAAGCCGACACAGAAGCGCAAAGCTGACTATTAGCCGAACTGAGTTCGGCGCGAGTTGTGCCGGGCACAGCCCGTAATAGTCTAGAATATTTCGGACGAACTTCGGGATCGGGAAACGAAGGCTGGCCTAGAGGTCCTCCAAGTAGAAGGCCACCTGGCCCTCAAGCGGGCTGTTAACCCGACCGTCGGCACCAGGGGCGAACAGTCGAAACTGCCCCGGGATACGGTATTGCTCCCGGAGCCGATCGACGTTCGGCCCCGAAAGTGAAGAGACCTCCACCTCCGGGGTCGACCGAGTGTCGTCAGTCGGCTCTCCCGACCGACCACCTCGTGGGGATGTTCTGGCCATGGATTAAAGCAAAACAAGAAGAAGAAGTGGATCGCGAGAAGGCGGAGAAGATGGGGAAGGCCCTTAGAAGAAAATCTGAAAGGAAGGAAAATGGAGTACCTGGAATTACACGGGCAGAGTCTCGACAGCGAAATGGAGGGGTGGTAAAAACTGAATAGGGGCGACCCTGTATATATAGTACCCCCGACGGTCGAGATGAAGGTGCGACCAACGAGGAGTCCCCAGATCTTGCCACGTGGCATCATCCGGGCCGTCCGTCGGCCCGACTGTTCGACACACCTATCTTCAGATTGAGCCACGTCACCTCCATCCGCTCCAGCGAACCCATCCCAATGGCCGCACGCCACGTGGCGTAAAGGCCGCGACGTTTCATATCCCCAAAGGGACGGCGGGAACGACGATTTTTCTTTCCGATGGGACGAGACGTCTAACATCGACAGGACGTCTGACACCGGCGGGACGTCCGACACCTGCAGGACGTCTGACGCCAACGGGACGGAACATCTGACACCGACTGGACATCTGACGCCAGCGAATCGCTTGGCATTCATGAGACGTCTGACATCATATCGACCCGCGGTACGGTCGGAACTTAGCACACAGTGAATTCACTCCTTTTCGCCTGGCGTTACTGCCCAAACGAAGACATCGACCAGTGCGCCGTCCGACTCAGGAGTGGAGGGGGGCAACTGTTGGGGAATACCGACCGATCCCGCTCATGCCGACTTATAATCGGGCATACCCGATCGGTCGTTGGGTGCCGTGACCAACCGATCGACGGCTCTCTACCGACCAAGGATATATCAACTGGGTAGACCTTTCCCGCCCTCCCGACCGACCGCACCAGGGGGTCCGATGGCCGACTCCCGCGACGTGCCCGACCGACCATCGGAGGGGTCCGAATCTCCACCCGATGCCACTCAGCTGGCCACCGACCTAAGGTCGGTCGACTCCTCCGATCACCATACTACTGCCAAAGACTGTCTGTCCTGACAGCAGCATGCGGCACTGCCGCCTAAGGGCATTATCCCACCTGGGGCATTGTCAACCTTAGTGATTTGACAGCCCTACGACGATGTGACACTTTCACGGTGACTCTGACATTCTACAGTGAGTTGACAATTCTTCAATTGTCTGCGCCATTAATGACGGCACCATACTACGCTCCACTATATATATCGGGAAAGGCTACAGTGCTAGAGACCCTTCGAAACTCACAGACTTGCCCCCTCTCTCTCTCTTGTTGAGTTCTTTGCTTTCTCCTCACTGTTGCCTAGTCTCCTCTCTGATTTGACCGTCGGAGGGTCCCCACCGGAGCCGCCTCCGGTCAGTGCGGACTTTCTTTTGTAGGCGCTCGTTCCCGGCGATCAGGCGACGAGGGGATTGGCCGCAACACACTTGTTATTGGGGTATTAGGGATGCATGTAAGAATTGTGAGAAACCGCCCATCCTAATAAAAATTTTTAAGGGACTTGACCAACATAGCCAGGCTTGATTTGTGAACCGCTCGGGGCAAGTTTGAGGCTTAATCTACCATTTTTTATCACTTGTACATAACGACAGGCAACCAAAAGTCCATTGGCCCTTAGCCTTTTTATACAACAAGATTACCCGTAAGTGTGAATTGACTAAAATGATGCCTAAAATAAAGTATAAAAAATCTATTTGGCAATGAATATGATTTTGATGAAACTGAATTTATAGCATCATTAGCTAAATGCAAATCCCATATTCAAATTGGTGCTGGTAGGTGCGAAATGATCAAATCTTTATTAATAGAAGAACCGCTATAGCAGCCTCTATGCGCAAAATTATACATCTTTTAAATTACCGATCATCATCCTTTATGATCAAAAAGAGCTTTATACTTTTGAAAAGATGTGGATCAAATTGAAATCCCTTATTTCTATTGTCAATGGCACTTCTAGCCATTGATTCAAGCTGGTTGGTGATGCAAGCTCTCACGGTGATCTATCTTCATTACTAGGGATATTAGATCTTCTTGACTAATTGATTGAATTGACTATTTTATTTTTATCTTTTTCCTTCATCTTTGTACGGTCATTTTATAAGAATCCGGTGTTTGATGTCTCCTCTTTTAGACCTTCTCATTATAAAAAATCTTCATATGTTCTTCTGTAATTACTATTCTTTTTAATAACTAGTGGCAATGATACATTCCCATTGCCTCCTTTTTCTCAAAAAAAAAATAAAGAATTCAAAGCAACGCATTTGTATGCCACTTATTTATGTTGCTTTGAAATATTTTTATGCTTAAATGCAAGGATACACGCCACATTTAGAGCCACCATGTGCATAAAGGTTGTGATTTATTTGCTACTTGTTTTTTCACAATCTACATATATGCATCCTTTATTCTCTTCACATGTTTTGACAACATGTCTTATTTGTTTTCATATGATGTATTTGCAATATATAACTTGTCTTCACTACCATTAACATCTTTTCATATATATTTGTAATTCTAAATTTAATAATTATCAATGTAAATGCATAATACAATTGAAATAAGCGAATGAGATGTTGCATGAACCACATTAATGTAACCATGAGTCATGTATCATAAAATAATTTACATAAACAACATTTTGCATACCTTCACCTTCTCCACATATGCTTTACAAGACATACATGGCTTTGACCACATGCATGTATTTTGTTGGTTAAATGTCACTAGCATTTGATGCATGGCTCACAAACACACACGTAGCCACCACAGGCATTTTATGCACATTGAACAAATAGTAATGGTCTGCATGCTAGCGAATAAGTAAAAAAAAAAAGGTTTTATAATCGTAGCTAAAGACTATTGTTTCAATTATATTAGGACACGACCACCATGATAGGAGTGCTACGAGAGTGACCACTTCTAACCCATCTACTTGCACCAGGCAAGAAACAAAAGGGTATGGGGACAAATTTCTTTTTCGTGGTTCAATGCAAATAATTGCAAGAGAAGAATCAAATGCCGTTACACCTATAAATGGTATGCAGTGTTGTATGAGCATTCTCAATATTGTTTGCCATTTTGCTGAGGAAAGCTACTTAACCATGACCATAGGTACTCCTTGTTCTCTAGTACAATTTTAGCGTTGCTTAATTTATCAAAAATAGTGTGAATCCTTGCAGGGCCGGTCCTGATATTTTTTAGACCCGAAACTAAATAAAAAAATGAAACTTTCTCTATTAAAAATTAACATACTTTAAACATTAATTATCATTAAAAATATTAATTTACGTGCAATAATTTTTTATAGATATATTCGTTAAGTAGCATATAAAATCCATCATTAACCTATGTAATTATTTTTTTTATTATAATATTATAAAAAATCATTCTTGCATCCTATTGGAATATCAATACAGGACTTGGGCCTGGGCCTGGGCCTGGGGCGGTCGCCCAATTCGATCTGCCCCAGAGCCGGCCCTGAATCCTTGTCTCCAAATGGTTACAATTAGACAAAATCTAACTCATGGGTGATGATATATCAAGTAGAGGTGGTGGTGCCGGACCATTTAGCTTATTTAAATTAGTTCAATACATTATTGATCGGATTAGATTATTTTTTAAAAATTACATATCTGATGAAATAATTAAATTTAAGTTTGAATTTTTATCTTATTTAATAAATAAATAAATCAGATTTATATCAATAAAATTTTTATCTATCTCGAATTCGAATCGATCTATATCTTATACGATCCAATTTGATGGTTATCTCTATGCCAACTTGATTGTAAGCATTCCGCCTGATCCGAGCCCGTGGGTGATAGGTCATCGGTGTTACATGCAGCCTGCTTGACACTAAAATGGACGCATCACAAAAATACAAATAAGTCCCTTTGTAACGAAAGTGGAATATCTTATTATTATGTGAATATTCGAATATTTGAAAAGAAGCCTCTCAGCCTGATTTATTTTTATTACATCTTAATAAAAAAAAAAAACTCGCGCAGAAGACACGACAAGGCGGCACGAGCAAAGATACTTACAGCACACCCTAATAACCAAATTACCACCCTACCCTTACACAAGATGATCAATTGGAGGGGCAAAATGGTCTTTGAGGCACGGCGTGGGGCATTGGAGGGGCAAAATGGTCTTTTGGTCATTTGAGTGGCTTCTCCGTCAAATATTTAAAGGTGAGGGTTAATTTGGTCATTTTGGCACAAAATCCCAGATTTTTTTTCCTTCTAGTGCGAACTCTGGCCGTCCAAATGCGTTATCACTAACGGGCCACGAACGGCGGAGATGTCGTCAGTTTTGGGACCGTGTCGCATGCGGCCTTCCTCGTAGCTTACGCCTGCTGTTCGGTCAGATCATCCAATCGGATTTGGCCACGTGTCTCGAGATACGATTCGCAAGAGTGCGGTTCCGTCTCCGCCGTTCACGTGGGCCCAGGGGCGGGACCATCACCCGTCGCGGGGAAAGCTTAAATACCGCATCCCCTGGGGGTGAGAGGAAGGCCTCCGTGGACGGCGAAAGGAGGGGGAAGCGGGTGCGAGAGACTAAATATATATTATATTTTTATATGTTTGGTCTCTTCTCTCGCTCTCCACCCTCTCTGTGATTTACGCGGCCATTTTTTTTCTCAGGTACGAACATTTCTTCTTCATCCCCTTTTTTTCTTTTTTTTTTTTTTCCTGTTCGATGAGTGGATGTTGTTGTGTGCATCGAAATCAATCTCTTAGTTTTGGGACTTGGTTCGGTTTGATCTTGTGGTTATCTTCTTCTACGATCTGTTTCTCGATGGAAATGCTTTTTTTAGTTGGATTATATAGATCTGGAATCCAACTTGAACATTCGTAGGATTTTCTACCCCTACTTGTTTCGCTACTTGTTTGATAGGCCTGCATCCCACTTCACATTGTCTACAAAAAATAGGGATTTTCTTTTCCTTAAAAAAAATTCTGTTTTCCTTTCCTCTTATCTTTTTTGTCCTGTTGCGGCACGAGAACCTTATGCCACTATCTAGCTTTGACATCAATTTCCACTTTGGATCTGTAATCTTGCATCTCGTTGGGGTTTCTGTTGTTCCTTAGGCATCGTGAAGACTTTTTTTGTTTCTTTATTTTACTTATTTTTATCTATTTTCTTCAATTGGCCACCCGTGAGGTGGAAGTGGTTTAGGTCATTACGTCGTTTATTTATTTATTTATATTTTACTCCCCGACACCGAAATGTCGGAGTTGGTTAGGCCGCCGTGACGCCCGCCGGCCACCGATGGCTTTACGGATTCAAAGAATATAATAATAGTTTATTTCCATATTGTCCTTCCACTTAACGTGGACGCCTTCATTAGTTTCCGTAAATAGTTTCCACGATCAAGGGCCTTTTCGTCCGCCTGGAAAAAGTCTTTCCTCCCTGTATTACGGAAAGGTTCAACTTTGTTTGCCCTATTTCTGTGGCTGATCGTGATGTTCCTGGTCCGGGTGACATGGACGGCCCAGATGCATGCATGTTTCCGAGGGGAGCCATGTTTGGGTACCGAATGAAGACTTTTTGTGCAGCGCCGCGGTGTGCATCGCCTGGTGGCCGTGGCGACGCATCCTTTAAATGCGGGAACGAGGGTTGGTGTCGCGTTGCACGACGGCTGGCTTGTTCTGGATGGACGAGTGGGCCACGCAATGAACGGTCGTATGGTTATCGCTTGCTGCAACCGATACCGTTACTAAAGGGTCCAGGGTGCCTACGAAACTATGTTTGTATCCTTTTGTTTTCCCTTTTAAAGAGTAGGCTATTTTTTCCCTCAAAAAGTGCCCAGTGTGGACTTCGCTTTTTGGTGTTATGCTCGAGCACTCATGAGCGTTCCCTTGTAAGTTATTGTCAGTCATAAAGGTGCTTCCAGTTAATTTTTGGGTTTTTTTGAATATAGTGCTTATTTTTTTCCAAACAATAATTCTTTTGGAAGTGTAACAAGGTAGATGAAGATTATTAAACTCAGTTATTTCCTTTTTTAGGATATCCATGAGAATAATTTGGATCACTTTTTAAAAAAAATTTATGAGCATATTTTCCTTTTAAAGATAGTTTTTATATTTTAAGTTATTATGTGCGACATTATTTTAGCCGGCTAGAATGGACATCATTTTCATGATCTCTACTGGGTATCGGAGCAAGGAACAAAGTAAAAGACGGCAGATGCGCTGTTTCCGCCTCCTGATACACCAGCCTGTCACCCACATTTGTTATTCTTTTTCTTGATGAATTGGTCTCAGAGAATGAGCGGCTGTGAGTGGTGGGTGTGTACGGCCACATGTGCCCGCAGTTCAGGGAATAATTTCCCCAGCGCAAGCCCATCCCTTAGCTGCCCTCACCATCGGCATCGCCTCCTCACAAGCGTCCACAACATCGCGTGCTCTTTTTTTTATATATAATTTTTTTAATGTATGATAACTAAATAATGAGTTAATCCTAAAAAGGGTGAAGGAAAGGAAAAGCCATCCTTCTTTACCAATTGCTCCAGCAGTAAGAACCATCTTTTGTATGTGTCCAGTCACCTGCTGTAACCTTGACCGTCTTTGTTACCGTCTGTGGTGGTTGCAGCGATATCAATAAAGAGGCGCTAATCAACTAAAGGCGATGGGCGCGGGCGGACGAATGACGGCGAAAGAGCGGGAGGACCAGTCGGCGACGGCCTACGGCCCCGACGAGGACCCCTCCCTCCGGCGGTCGCCGACGGAGAAACCCCCATTCACATTGAGCCAGATCAAGAAGGCCATCCCCCCGCACTGCTTCCAGCGGTCCGTCCTCCGCTCCTTCTCCTACGTCGTCCACGACCTCGTCATCTCCGCCGCCCTCTTCTACGTCGCCCTCGCCGTCATCCCGACCCTCTCCCCGCCGCTCCTCCGCCTCGCCGCCTGGCCTCTCTACTGGGCCGCCCAGGGCTGCATCTTCACCGGCGTCTGGGTCATCGCCCACGAGTGCGGCCACCACGCCTTCTCCGACTCCTCCCTCCTCGACGACCTCGTCGGCCTCGTCCTCCACTCCGCCCTCCTCGTCCCCTACTTCTCCTGGAAGATCAGTCACCGCCGCCACCACTCCAACACCGGCTCGCTCGACCGCGACGAGGTCTTCGTCCCCAAGCGCAAGTCCGCCCTCCCTTGGTACTCCAGGTACATCAACAACCCCCCGGGCCGCCTCCTCACCTTGGCGGTGACCCTGATCCTCGGGTGGCCCCTGTACCTCGCCTTCAACGTCTCCGGCCGTCCGTACCCCCGGTTCGCCTGCCACTACGACCCCTACGGCCCGATCTACTCGGACCGGGAGCGGGCCCAGATCTTCATCTCCGACGCGGGCGTTCTCGCGGCGTTCTACGCGCTGTGCCGGCTCGCAGGGGCGTTCGGCTTCTGGTGGGTTGTGCGGGTCTACGGTGTGCCGCTGCTGATCGTGAACGGTTGGCTGGTGACGATCACGTACCTGCAGCACACCCACGCGGCGCTGCCGCACTACGACTCGGGCGAGTGGGACTGGTTCCGCGGGGCGCTGGCCACGGTGGACCGGGACTACGGGGTCCTCAACCGGGTGTTCCATCATATCACGGACACCCACGTGGCGCACCACCTCTTCTCTACCATGCCTCACTACCATGCCATGGAGGCCACCAAGGCCATCCGTCCCATCCTTGGAGAGTACTACCAGTTCGACGGGACGCCGGTGTTCAAGGCATTGTGGAGGGAGGCGAGGGAGTGCATCTACGTGGAGCCGGACGAAGGGGGAGAGAAGAAGGGCGTCTTCTGGTACCGGCACAAGTTCTGAAGATAAGTAGGAGAAAACGTTAGGACCTGACTGGCAACGGCACCGGGACGATGACCGCCAGATGCCCCCAGTGAGTGTTCTCTTTTTTACCAAGCGGGGTGGGATTTTAGTGGTGGTGGTACGTCCACTAGTGTTTGTCCCCCTTTTTTTCTTATTTTTGGTGTTACCGCTGCTCTTTTTGCTTTTCTTTCATGGTTCTTGTGTTGGCCTCTCTTGTTCTCTCTGCGGTTCCTCTGTTTCAGTTGCTCTGGAAATAACGGTGAAAGATTATGAGGAAAAAGAAGCATTTGGAGGAAACAGAAAAGAAGAAAATTTTTGATTTGCTTTCCCTCGTATGATCTCACTCACATTTTTTCATGCAATTAAGGGCAATTTACTTAAAAAATACAGGTTTTAGACCCTCAGAAAGAGCAGAGCAGGAGAGGTTTCTGCCGAGAATAAACGACACCTCCGTTAATGTAGAAAATCTTAACACGATGATCGTAAAATGGTAGTGAAAAGAATTTAGAAATATTTCCAGCCACCGAGACTAAAAATTAGAATTCTTGGGTTGTCAGCTCTCTCTGCTTTATTTCAGACTCTGCATCAGGATCCACATTCGTGCAACTACCTCCTTAGCTTTATTTTTTTTTAAATAATAAAAATTTATAACCTTTGTTTGGTTAAATATCATTCTATTGCGATATCGTCGGAGGGCGGTGGGGATCAGAGATAGCATAGGACATTAGCCGTAGTTGCACCGGTATTCATTGCCACAAGAGCTGGGGAATATGTACTTACACCCTTATAATATACTTTTCAAAAGATTTAATGCTGATGTATGCAAGGTTGTATGCCTGGTAATCAATTATATACCTTGCGTGAGATTGCTCTTTAGGAATAAGTCAGACAAAAAAATCACCACCTAATGATGTTAGAAATTTTACCATGCATTTATGCACCTAAAAGTTTGATTTTACCACATCTACTTTGAGTCATTTGACTGGGTGTTTTCACACATTTAACATGTGACTTTCCCACTTATACATCTAAGAGACTACCGTATCTGTGTTTTGACCGTGTTTACTCAGTAATAAACTATTCATTACTTTATTTTTTTGGGTAAAAGACTATTTATAACATAGGTTGCAAAAGGGACTGAAAGATTGCATGAATCCTTTGGGCTACTTCTCTTCTCTACGTCTCTACCATTTTCTGAGTGGCTGTTCCCGTATGGAGTACATCTTTATGAACAATCCATTGAATGATTATCGAATCTTGAAAAAAAAAAAAGTAGCCTATAACCCATGGATCTTATAGGAGCTAGACTAAATAAAATCAACTGAATTTAGATTTAAATATAGTTAAATCAAAATTTTATAATAAAAATTCTATATCATTGATTTAAACCGTTGAGAATGATCTATTATTTCAAAACTACTTGCATACAAATAATCATATGATTTAGCGATCCATGATCTATTTATCAAATAGTCAAAAAATGAATAATTTTAATAAAATAAAATTAAATATATCTTTTGATAACTTAATGTTTAGTCTAAGAATCTTCAAATCATATGATTTTTTATGTGCAAATAGTTTAGATCATATTTAACGATTTGAATTATCAAGATAGAATCCTCGTTGCTCGATTTTGATCCGACCGGCTTTGAATTCAAATCTCACCAACCTTATTCCATCTTAGATGAGTTTTTATCCAAAAATAATACCTTAGGGTATGCCTCGATTAATGAACACTATTTTTTCACTTTGATTGTACTTTTTTTTTTTTTTTATTTCTGATCCTTTCGTATATCTCATCAATTATTTCCTGCATGTGGTGTATGGTTTGGTTAGTTTCCAGTTTCCTGTTTGCTCGGCATGCGCATATTCGGTGGTGTTAGGTTGGCAACACTGTTCTACCGCCCATGGTGGACACGTGTAGGCAATGCTCTGCAAGCCATGCGACACATTGACATGTTTCATGAGCCCATTTTGCACATTTAAAATACAATACGTACCATCATTTCGGGCTGAATTAACTCCACTATGATTGCACCTAACTGTTCCCCCTTTGTCTCACCCTCAAGCTACAATATGTACGAGTGCTGCGTGTCCTTCTAATCACACCTAATTCCCCTGTCGCATCCCACCCAAAACTTTTTCTCCCGTCCGATTTGATGCCACAAAAGTCTCGAGTATCACCCTCGCAAACGTAAAGCTTCAAGTCTTTCCAGTCCGTGCGACAAGGCACTTAATACCCGTATCATAAGTCCTCCACTTATCTTTTAGGTTAATTGTTAAATTGGGCAAGGTTGGATAGATAGAGGCTTATGTGTTTGATAAAATTACAAGTCACCTGCTGGCGGACCACAGATGTGCACCCAAGCCAATTCCACTATTAGGTCAAAAGCACCACTTTATTTATAAACTAATGGTATCCAGTCCCCCGATAGGCCCCATGACATCAGGCAATGGACTTCTTGCCATGGCATCAGGAGGTACCAATTCAAATGGTTGGTGTGTGGAGGAAGAGATCATAGGTGGTCCACCATTGGGTTTTATGCAGGCCATGTAATGGGAGTGTAGGATGGGGCACTCTTGTGGGTTGAGGGTGACATGGTGTTTGAGCCAGGTGGTGATTGTTTGTATCCACATGGAGAATTCCGACATGGTTTAGTGGTCAAGGATTGAGGGATTGTGAAGCATAAGAGGAAGCCACATTTGTGGGATTATTTATTGGCTGGCTCCAGGCTTAGATCAATTTTCTCTATTGCCCATGGGACCAGTGTTCATTAGCCTAGACGCTTCCCCATGCCTTTCTTTTGTTGGATCTTGCTGGTGTGGGGTTGTAAACCTTTTTGGCTTTAAAGGACGGAATCTGCTAAAGCGCCTCTATCTTAAGGGACCAAATGCACGTGAATAGTTTCATCAAAAAAATAATAATAAAAAAAGTTAGTTAAAGAGGGCAGGGGGGCATAATGTTACATAATTTGGCCCACGGACGGTTGGACAGTGAAGTGGCCATTTTTTTTTTATTTATTTTCAGTAAAACCTAATCTATCATACCAATCTAGTGAAAATATATTCATGTGAATCAAAAAAATACAATATGCAAAATGTCCCAGGAAATATTTGATGCAGCAATCTATGAAGTAGTTTTTGTTAAGTAATGCAATGAAAAAAATAAAATAGATGGTAAAAATTGCCATGAAAACACTATGTAAAGGGGAGCAGGGGGATTTGTGTGTGAAAAGGATAGGTCAATGAAAAACTAGATGGCTGTTGCTTCTTGGATGTTGTAATTATTGGTGGTTTTATCTCTTTAGATTTTAATTTTGATGGTGGTATTTCTATCATATTTTTGAGAAAAGAAGAAAATCAATATTTTTTTTTTTTAACATCCTATCACACAATTTTTCATTCGAAACTCTCTAATTCTCGACTGTAAATTTGTTACTGCAGTATGGTATGGTATGGTATGTGATAGGTGAAATATATTCGAGGGGCAAACCCGAGGTTAGATTTAGTTCCCTGGAGGATTAAAAAAAATGCACTTAATTCGCTTCAAAAAAATCGAACCAATATTCTACTTACAAAAAGTTTGCTGAATAATGTTTTTATGTGGCAGATGCACTTCCATTTGTCTGGTTAAGACTGTTGCTCTGCTTTCACTAGCTGGACAAAGTTTTTTATTTTTCATTTTTCATTTTTTATTTTTTGTTTTTTAGCAAGAGCTAGTTGATGTCCTGAAGGCATAGAAAGTTGATAGTATGGTGGTCCATGTGCCAGAGTTATGTGGTGACGCATCATTAATCACTTTAGCCTGCAGGAAAGATCTTTTAAAGCTCTTTTAACAGCAACCAGTACTGTATCAGGGCATCCAATAAATGGCAGGAACAGACCCCCTGTTGTTAAAGTCATATGGGCGTTCATATCTTATTTTGATAAATTTTTTTCTCAGAGTTGCATGTAGTATGATATTGATGGGAAAAGGCAGGCAATAGATCTGAATTCTATATAGTATCTTCGATATTGTTGGTCGAATGGGACAACTATTTCTTGATAGCGCACTATTTTTAAGCCATCTGCCATCTCTGTCTCTAGCTTCAGTGCATAAAAATTCGATTCACAAATTAAATTATTTTAAAAAGTATTCACCATGTATGTCCCACAAGCACATGCTTAAGAAATCAAAGATCGCCACTGCTTTTCCACATAAAGCTGTGAAATTTCTCTGCTCACAGGAAAGAGTGCGAAATTTGGCAGCTCTCATAACACAACAATTTGCTAGTCTAATGATTCTATTTTCATGGCTTCATAGTTGTTTCTTTTAACTTGTGATCAATGTCTAGTAAAATTATGGCCGTGAATATTTATATGTCCAAAATGTTGGAATCACGCTGAATCAAACTTTAGTTGTGCAAATTAGCATCTACTCTGAAATTTCTTAGAGGGTCTTGCACTAATGAGATCACCAAAATGCATATCAATCTCTCTTCTATCAATCATCGACACTAATATAAACTCATCTTTCCATCCTTAAATTTCTAGTTGTTGTTCATATATGCAGCCCAGAAGTTACCTTATTTCGTTGCCAACACTTGTCTGGTGATGGGAAAATGAAGAATAGTATTGCTTTTGTCATCCTCTAGAATATATTGTGTTGCCTTTTTTTCTTTTGCCTCCTTGCATAGCTGAAACCGTCAAATATAAAGATCACAGCAGTGTCAACAAGGAGGCCAAGTTGGCGTTTGTCACGCCACTATTCTCTAGCACTAGTTGGCAATCCTAATCATGTGAGATGGATACTGCAAACATCAAAGCAGATGACCTTGTCCCCTCGATTTTTTTTTTTTTTTAATTATATCACAGCAATCTGTCCACAATATTTCTGTCTTTCTATTGATTTTTTTTTTTTTTTTTGATCTTCTTTTCTTTCCATTTTTTTAAGCCTAACCCTTTTTTTTCTTGACCATCCATTTTCTAAAATCAATAGTCTAAATTCAATAAATTTCTAAAAATTTAAATGATATAACTGATTGTGTTAAAACAAGAATGGAGGTATCAGAACAAGGTACGAATCGAAGTATTGGCTCACTCCCCAACCATTTCCCACCAAGTTGCGTCGTTTGCTCACCAAAGGCGTCTTTTTTCTTGCTACCCAGCGTGGGGATGAGGTGGGAGTGGAAGGATTGGGACTTGGGTTTTATTGATTCAATTCTGCTCCACTTTCTTTTACTTGTTCTACTTCGTAAAATCCAGCATCTAAATCCACAAAACAAATAAAAATTGTAACTTACTATTCATGGAAAGAGACATCTCTTCATCAGTTCAACGAATCTATGGATTTGTGGACTAAGTTTGGAAAGGAAATCAGTAGTTTGAGTCACGGAAGCGATGATCTTTTTTTTTTTTTTTAATTGAAAGTGATTATGTTACAAATGGATGCATTAATATTTGAGAACCTTAATTTAGGTGCTCATTTTTGTTCGTACCAAACATAAGCTTAAAAAAGGTGTCTTGTATTATTGAGCTGAGACTTCTAAAATCTTAGAGGAAACCGCCAACCATTTTAGACCATGTACCAGGTCAATTTCTTTTTCATATATGGTGCTTATTTTCGAATTATAACACGATAACCATGTCTCCGACCACCTATGGCTTCCATGGTGTTTAAAAGGGTGTCGGTCGAGGTACGAGGATGCGACAACTTTGAAAATGTCAAATATAGTTTCGATAGATATCCAACGATGCATTTATAATTTCGTTTACTTTATGGTCTAGAAAGGGAGCCCATTTAACGGGGCTTTTGCTTGTTTGCCAACCACTACTTTTTTGGGAGACGCATGGTTCACCAACTCCCTCTGTCTCAAAATCCGTGGAGGTCAGTAGGTCTAAGAAGATGAAGATGCAGATCGAATATGTTCAACTAATCAAATGAGTTATTTTTATGATTAATGCGAGATGAATAAGAATCTAAGTAAGATCAGCAGAAAGGAATGTGCAGTCTGATGGAAATTTATCTAGAAAAATAAGCCTTGTCTACATTAACTACTTCTTTACGAGTTGCATAACATACGAACAATTATTTTTTCACTAATTTTTTTAGTTTGTTAAATAGTTCGGATCCATTGAACCAAACACAAGAAGACATGGAGGGCAATTTATAAGTGAGATTCTGTCGATCTTGTTTTATGCATTGTACTTTGCTCAGTAGATTACCGAAACCAAACTGGAGCACCTAGAAACCATTAGTCTAAGGAACATATACCAAATATATTTGCATCTCAAAGTTGTTTGCTATGACAATTTGGTTGTCATTATTTACAGAGGAGATTACTCAGGTTGCTAGAAAAGTAAGAAAACTAAGGGAAGTAAATGGCTACTGCGATGCACGAGCTGGCTAAATTGCCTATGCCAGGACCATAACTGACCTAGCAGAGCCTGAATTTGTCTAGTGAGGCCTTTGGAATTTTTTTATAAAAATTTAAAGGTGGCATTTGATGTCCCAAATATGATTACCATAGTTATCTAACATCATTGGTGATCAAAAATTACTATATTTGATAGGTCACGATCCAGTGATTAAAGATCTTTAGATATCTATGGATAACTTTTTTGATATTCTACGAGAATCCAAAATCATTATCTATATAATATCAAAATTATTACTCATATATTTCATAAAAATATATTTATTAATAATATAACTATGTTATAATAAAATATTAACAATTTAACTATTAATAAATTATATAAAAATAGATTTATTAGTCTTACAAATTATTATTTCTATAAAAATATATTAATTATTATTGTAGAATTAATATTTTTATTTATACTTAAAACATATTATTTATTAAAAATAATATTTATTTTGATTAAAAAAGTTAAATATAAATAATATATTAAATAATTTTATTATATAAATATAAAGTATAATAAGATATTTCTATTCAAATTTAAGTTATCACCCATTCATAACATGATAATAATATAATTAATAAGATATTTATATTATAATATATATCACAAATATAATGTATAATATTGTTAACATATAATCTTAGATATATAATATTGATATATAAGATATTAATAGTATATTAATACATCAATTTTTTACGCTAAATCAAGGAATATTTATGTCTTTAAATTTCAATCTAAGATCATTGTCACGGAGTAATTTTAGGCTTCCAACCTCAAGGATGAATATCTGATCATTGGATTAGACAGTGACTTGAGGAATAGGGATGATTTGATATCACTACCATGTAGAATTATCATGATGCAACTAAACATGATAGTTTTTTCATTTTTTTTTTTTAATATGACGGTACATTCATATTATTCTAATATGAATACAATAAAAAACATCAGAAAATAAAACATCACAGAAATTGCTTGGCATAGTGGATATATCAGTCTAAATCACATCCCCTGAGTGCTCCGTCACAAAAGAGGCTACTTAATCTACTGCGATGTTGGTCTCCCTATAGATATGTCTGGCACATGTGACAGTGGTCCCCCTTAATAGCATCGCGATGTTCCTCAGAAGTAGATGAGCAACATCTTCTATATCCCGCATCTGAATCCATCTGACCATAGTGGCCGAGTCATCCTCAATGATGAGTCGTTCTACTATAAGAACCAACATCACATAGGCAATACCAGCCCATGCAACTTGTAACTCTTTCCTTGAAACTATAGTATCCACCAGACAACTCCCACCTACTGCCAAGGATCTTGAGTCTGAGCCATGAATCATGAATCCAATACTTCCTCTTAAGCCAGATACACTGCCATCAAAATTAATCTTGAGAAAAGTTGAAAGTGGGGGCTCCCAAGAGATGAACAACTGATGGATCGTTCAATGAGCCCAACAAGAATCTCAGCAATCCACCATTCTCAAAATCGAATCAGACAACGATGAGTGAACAAACTCTATTGCCTGGGCCATAGCTCTCTCCACTACTAAAATCGCTGATGATCTTCTTGACTCGAATATCATATTATTTCTAAACAACCAAATGTGATATATAAGATAAGCCACATGGATCCTATCAAATATAGCTGAGTCAGAAGCCGAATTCTATTGGAGAAACACCATAAAGGATTGGAATGGGTTGATGTCAAAACAATAGTTGCAAGTTGATCCATCTGCCGTCAAATTTGAATAGCTCTCGAGTTTTGAAACAGCATATGTTCTATAGTCACCTTCTCTGTATCTCAACAGGGATAGATGGAAGGGAGAGGTATCATCTTTGGCTCAAATATTAAAATGTCATGGCAACATAAAATATGTCCTGAAGAGCTTTTCGTATGCTCTTGCATTTTTGCAAGCCAGAGCACTCTTACATAGGGATAGCGATAACCAAGGCATGAGTGGAGCAAATCCAAGATATTGACTAGGCTCGAATTTTGATACAAGGAGCCGGACCAAGTAGGTACAAATCAGGCCCGTGGGCCTAGATATGGATTTAGCGAGTACCGCTACCACCGATCATTTTATCCCACAGCTACCCGATTTGTTAGTTCCAGTTCGAGTTCATGAATCTCAAATTACAGTCACTGTTTGTCAATGCATCAGATTGTTTGGAAAGGGATGAGGAAATTTGTTCTAATTGATTTGTTTAAAATTTGATACTAGTAGAGATCTTGAGTCGCAAGTCTTCTAATAAAATCAAGGAATATGAATATCCATATTTGAATTTCTTCATGGAGAGGTAGACAATAAAGGACATAAATATCTAATAAATTATGTCATACCTATATTGTATTGATGTTGCCTTTTTTTCTAATTAGAGTAAATTATATTGTGAACCAATTAAATTTAAAATGATTTGCAGTTTGCTTATGCTCTAACAAATTACATAGATAATGATCCAAACAAAATAATACTTTTTATTATGCTATGCAAAGGTTATTTTTGGATGCAGGGAAAAATGTTAGAAAACTCATTTTTCTTCTGAAAAAAAAAAATATTCTTATTAAAAGCCTTATATTTCTCTTCTTTTTTAATGGATTTTCTTGGAACCAAACATACTACAGAAGAAGGGTAAGGTTTGTGCTACGCGGGTGTTAAAACACAGTTGGTTTTAGGCTTTTAGGTTTATAGGAGTGATCCAAAAAAACTTGTTGCAAGAACAATGCAAGCAAGTGGTCTATTATTCCTCCAGGATTGTCCCGTGGACCCCATGGGCCAGCTTGGCCCATTTGAGTCCCTCTTTAGCATCGTTTTCGAGAACCGAGCCGAGCACGTCAATTGTTACGACCCAAATATTTGCCACCAGGCTTTGCCTAGTCCATTATCTTAAGATAGATTCCATCCAATCACATCCACAGTAATTCTTTGTACACCGCATGCGGTGCAAAAAGGTATACTGCTTCGTCACATTGCTTCACATGGCACAAGCAATTAATACGAAGATAGATATTTAATATAATTTAATTTTTTTATTTAAATTTTTTTGATCAAAATATTATTTTTTAATATGATAACATTCTGTTGCTTTTTATAGGATATAACGGAATAGCATAATATGCAAATAAAATATTATATTATTATTATGACGTCTTATTATAATTTTATAATATTTTATTGTATCTTATAGATAATTATCGAAATATCATAAAAAATTAATAGGACGTCATAATAATATTCTGACATTATGTTACAATCTCGTGACATTCTATTGTTTTCTATAGATAATTATCAGAATGTCATAAAATACTAACAGGACGTCAATAATATTATGACATCCTGTTGTGTCCTACAGATAATTATCAAAATATCATACAAAACTAAAGATAAATTATAAAAATCTCCTTGAGATTTGCATTTATTACAGTTACACCCATTGTTTTTCAAAATCTACACTTATATCTTTGAAATTTAACGTCATTACTCAAACTATTTCAAAAATTTGAAATGATCAAATTAACCCTACTATAACTCAGTAAATAAAATTTACTAAAATCTTTTTCACCATCTTCTTCCCCCTTTCTCCACTCATCTTTCTCTTTTCCCGAAGAATAATATTTCTTTTTAACAAATCCACCCATCCCATACGATTAATCTCGCAAAATCATCTTTCTGAAATGAATTTGGACGGTGAAGATGTTGTCTTTCTTTTCGAAATCGAATACCTGCACTACAACAAAATAGGTTATTAGCAACGAAAATTTTTCGTCGCTAATAATCAATTTTCATTGCTAATAATATTAGCGATAAAATTTTGGTCACTAATATTTCTTCGCAAATAATTCCGTCATTGATAATATTTTATGACGAAAAAATTTCATCGCTAATAAAAGATCTTTGCGACGAATATTTTTCATCGTTAAAAAAAATGGACAAAAAAATTTAATCTAAAAAGGTATTTACAATGAAAAATTTTTGTCGCTATTATTTACTAAAGTTTTAGTGATGAAAATTTTCATCTTAAAAAACTATTTTTGCAACGAAAATAATTCATCGCTATTAATTTAATAAAAAAATTATTTAAAAAAATTTTAATAATATTAGCGATGAAAAAATTCATCGTAAATAACTTAATTATTTACGATAAATATTTTTTCATCACTATTAATTATATATTTATTGATAAATTAAATTGTATTAGTAAAATATTTTTAGCGATGAATATTTCATTGGGAATAATTTCGTCGCTAATAATTTAGCCATATTTTTTTTTAAAAAAATTATTAAAATATATATTTTAAATTTATATGTATAATATTTTTATAAATTAAAAAAATTAAAATTAAAAAATTACATAATAAATTGATAAATAAATTTTATTATTTTATTATATTAAATTAAAATTATAAGATATTTGAAATAATAAAAAAGTATATTAGTAAGCCGTCAAATATCGGCATCTGAAGAATGAGCTAAAGATGGAGAGCACTCAACGGAGCTCGGACCGATGATGGAGCTTGAATTGGCCTACTACTGCCTCATCAGATGTATCGTTTGCTCCATCTGCACCTTCCGTTCCATCATCTGGATCTGGAAGCGTTGATAGTCGTCGATGCGTGCAGCCAACTCCTGAGCTCACTGTTGATCCTCGATAACCTACTGTTGATCCTCAGTAGCCGGCCTCTGTACCTCCGTCAGCCGAGCCTCGCATGCAAAATGGATGTCCGCCCTAGATGTGCGTGAGGATGAGGGAGCAGTGATCCCATACCCTAGACCCCTAACATAACAAGATCTTGTACCGAGCATCCGATCACAGATCTCATCATCTGTAGGTACGATCGAGCCCTCAGGGATAGGTTGGGATTTAATATCTATCATACGATTCTGAAAATTAAAATTATAGTTATTTTAATTTTATAATAAAAATCAGATTGTGAATCAAAAATAATTGAAAAAACTTATAAAGAGCTTCTAGCTCCCCATCGTCCACTCCTCCGACCGTCGCTGGTGGGTCAGCTGGTAGATATCGATTTTACTAGGAAGCTCGCCACTCTCAATATCTCTCTATAATTTGAGAATTAATTAAAAAAATTTTAAATAACTAAAAAATTATATATTAATTAGAAATTAAAAATTACCTACCATGTGCTCCATGTGACGAGCAAACAATCTCGAACCCCCATAATGCGGCACGATCTGTCTCGTCCGGTTCACCACATTCTAGGAACATCATCTCTGTAAAATTATCAGTAAAATTAGTAGATAAAAAATTTAATTTAAGAATAAATGATTAAGTTATTAAACTATAAAAAAAAATTTAGATATGTAACCTGATATGCCGAATCCTCGTACTGTCGGCATATAGTAGTCCAATCATCTATGGTGATGCTGTCATAGGGCTGCTGCTGCACTGTCTCCTCCCCATGATCCTGCACCACTTGATATCAATGTTGATGCATATGATGGCGATAGTCCTTGAAATGCAACGATAACTAAATGTCGATGGCTCGCCTCACACAATCCTCCTCAAAATCAGCGATATCAAATACACCCTACCAATAATAAATATTAGAAGAATACTATACAAATTAAATATTCATAATATAACTTATTTTACCTGTAAGTAGGTGTAGAAATCTCTCTCTGAGCCGATAGAATGTGATGCTAATCGAAGAGCGTCATAGGGGCATTGCGGCATATGATGCCCAGCTCAGTCTGCCATGCGTCACACCATTTCGTAATGAGTCTGGTGTAGCCGGTCGGTATCTCGATTCGGAGATGCTATCCCGGGTGCTCGCATCTTCAATGCTCCAGAGCGAGGTTCTTCGATGGACCTCGCCCTCGCCTCACCACCGATGAGGGCTCATCTGAAACAACAATTAATAAATCATTAGTATGATCCAAATAAAAGAAATAAATTTCATTATATATAAAGTGTAATAGTTAATACCATTGGAACCCACCTCCTCACTAGGAGCCACCTCACTTGGACCTGTTGGTGCAGGACCCTCTGACAATGAAGCCGATGCGGCAACGGAGATCGGTGGAGGTGCCTCAATCTCTGAGGCATCTGCAGGGAGCTATGAACGCGAACGTCGTCGTCTATCTCCTGATGCCATATCTGCAGGAATTGATATATAAATAAATATAATGTTGAATAATAATAGTAGAAATCACATAATATTCTAATGAATACAATTATATCACATACCATTATTGGAAGACAAAATTGAACGAAGAATATAGATCTATTCATCAATATTCATTTCTTTCTCGATGTGTAGATCCTCGTCCAAATCACAGTAATCGATATATGTGTCATCTTCTGTCTCATCATCATTTATGGATGGATCGTCATCCTCCGACTCATCAAGATTAAATATAAAATCAGCTTCAACTTTGTTGGATGAAAGATCAGCCCTATTCAAAGGTGCCGTTACAAGTTCTTCATCAACCAAAAACTCAGCTAATATTTGTTCTTTTTGCTGAAAAGCTTCCTCTTCATGTAAATCCGATTTTTCATCCATCTCTAATCGAGTTGGTATGTCATATACACCTTTAGGTATTATTTTTTGTACAATATGCCAATTACCTCGATACTTTAGATCCTTCAAATATATTACTTGTTTCGCTTGAGTTGCTAATATATATGGCTCATTTTGGTATCATGTTCGTACAAGATTTATACTTATAAATTATAAATCGATATGAATATCGATCTTTTTATTACTAATATCCTACCATTTATACTGAAACAAAAATACAGAATTACTGGATCCATACTTTAGTTTTATGATATCTATCGGTACACCATAATAATCAATCTCTTTTTCTCCTTCATATCCTGTTGTAGCAATTTCACTATTCTGGATCCGTCATTGCATCTCAAGCTTTCTTGTGTAAAATCTCATTCCTCTAATGATACAGGATGTGTAATGATTAACCCTTCGATCGGGACCACATGCTAAATCATGCAACTCATCGGTCGCACCCACTTCTTTATTGCAATACTTATGTTTCATCTACATCACAAGATAAAAAATTATGTTGGTTTAAATAATATTATTTATAAGTAAATAAATAACGTATCACTAATGCAACTTACAAGATCACCAAATTATTTTGCAAATTCTCTCCTATGTCGATCATCGGCATCCGTATTATTCTCTCTACATAGTATACTCTTGTGCTCATTGCAAGAAGTTACGATTTTTGATTTTATATCAATATGAAAAATTTTTGAAAAATTAAATAGTATGGTAAGATGATACTTACTCAATAAAATCTTCAATTTCTCCATAATTATTTAGAACATAAAAATATGCTTTGGATAGCTCGTTCACGTCCATAAATTCATATCTCCTTACACCAGTAGGTCGAACCATTTGCTTAAATATAGATAATGTCGGTTCATTGTCATCCCATTTACAGTCTGCATTACGATCTGTACGGTTGAATCTTATTTCGATATCGTCAAGATACATCAAGCAGAACTTGACACACTTAGTAGCTATATATGCTTCCGCTATAGACCCTTCATGCCTTACTTTATTGCGCACATATTTTTTTAAGGTGTACAAGAATCTGCAAATAAAAATAAATTTAAATTTTAGAAATATATTTATATCTTATAATTAATATGATAAAGTACGTATAATTTTTTTACCTTTCAATAGGATACATTCATCGACAATGTACCGATTTGATCAAAAAAGCTTCCTTTGAAAGATGAACAACCAGATGCACTATAACATCAAAAAATGATGATGAAAAAATTATTTCTAACTTACAAAGAATAAGTATAATATCTTTATCTGATCTCTCAAGTAAGTTAAATTTTAATTTTCGACAACATAGTTCTCGAAAGAATACTCCCAGCTCAATCATTGCAGTTTGACCACACCACCCAAATAATCACGTATGACTACAGAAAGTAAACATTACATTATCACATGAGAGTCATGACTTTTCATGCCGAAGATATTGTCGTCGTTGTTTCCAACACACTGCGATACATTTGAAGCATATGCATCAAAAAAATTTACGATTTTGAACCATCCACAGAAATTCTTCTTTTCCTCTCCAAACAGTGAATAACATGCGGATGGCATAAAAAATCTCTCAATGCAACTCCAATCGGATTTTCATTTCCTGCAAATCAAGATGAGCTTTTGTATCATTTTTTATTTTTTCTGAAATATTCAATACAGTATTGATGATATTATCATAAATATTCTTTTCAATATGCATTACATCCAGATTATAACGAAGTAATAGCTGTTTTTAATACGGTAGTTCGAAAAAGATGCTTCGCTTCATCCAATTTAGCTCAGCTTCAGTACGTTTCTACTTGCGAGTGCCTGATGTTTTTTCAAATTGGACATTTTCAATGACTTCAAGTTGTTCTAAAATTTTTGCTCTACTTAACTCCTTAGGTGGTGGACATCGATAGGACTTACCAACAAAATATTGATTTTAACGGGTCCTCCAAGAATGATTAGCAGGAAGAAACCATCGATGACCCATGAAACATATTTTTTATCTGTACTTTAAATGTAAAGAGGATGCATCCCTATTACATATTGGACATACAAGATATCCTTTGGTGCTCCATCCAGATAAATTTTCATATATCGAAAAATTATTTATGGTCCATAGAATCGAAGCATGCAACTTAAAATTACTTCGACTTATAGAATCATATGTCTGTACCCTATTTTCTCATAACTTCTTCAGATCATCAATTAAAGGTCATAGATATTCATCAATTTCAGTACCTGATGCTTTCAGACTCAAAATCAACAGTGACGTAAAAATAAATAGTTCTTTCATGCACTTTCAAGATGATACATTATATACAACTAGCATCACAGGCCATATGCTGTAAGAGGTACTCAGATTGCCAAAGAGATTAAATCCATCTGTCGCTAGACCAAGTCGGATATTGCGCGGGTCACTCATAAAGTACGGATGCTTTGCATCGAAGTCTTTCCATACTAAAGAGTCAGCCGGATGGCTAAGTAAGTTCTCCTACAGAATCCGCTGCTCATAATGCCATCTCATTTCTTCAGCTATCTTTGTGGACATATACAACCTTTGAAGTCTTGAAATCAATGAAAAATATCTCAAAATCTTTTGAGGTATCTTCTTTACTTTTCTATTATCGATTTTGTATCTAGGCTTACCGCATTTCGGACATTCAGTTATTTGTTCGTTATTCTTATAAAATAATATGCAATCATTTTTGCAGACATGTATAGGAGTATAGCCAAGTCTCATTTCCCGCATGTATATTTTTGCTTCAGAATATGATTTCGAAAGTCTCTCTCCATCAGGCAGAGCTGCTTTAATCAGTGTTAAAATTTGGTCAAATAACTTCTGACTCCAATGGTTCATAGTTTTAATATAAAGTAATTTTATCAAAAACTCTAACTTAAAAAATTTTGTACAATTTAGATAGAGTGGCTCTCATAAATCCCTTACAAGCTTTACAAACTGTTCAAAAGTCCATTCTACCTCAAGCCGAATATTATGCTCATGATCAAAATTGCTTTCAGATGCAGCAGTATTCATACGTACATTTGAACAAGCACCTTGATGTAAATCATCTAACAATTCTTCAATACCACTATATTCGACAGGTCCAGCACTATCAGTACTATCATCTTCAGTATCGTCATCGTCGTGCATCACTTCATTCGGATCACCCTCTCCATGCCATATCCAACAAGTATACCTCTTATCTATACCATATTGTAGCAGATACTTCTCAACAAGTATTATGTGATGATATATCAAATTGACACATCTCTTGTATGGACACTTTATTTGACTAGCACTGTCAGCCTTATGCCATGCAAAGTCAATGAAATCTCAAACTCCTTTTCGATATTTAGGCAAAAAAATACCTCTAGGATTCATCCAGCTTTTGTTGATATTCATCTAATAACAAACACAAAATCATTAACAATCAAAATAAAGTTAAGTGGTATTCTGAATCTCGATCTGAATTTCAGACTGAATCACATTCCAAATTTCAGCTAAAATTCTGACTCGAATCTAGATCCGGATCACTTGATACAAAATGCATGATTTTATCCTTTTCAAATCATTACTAACAGGTGTGACCCTATCCCTTTCAGAAAAGTAATAATCTCATTATTGTTATTAGTGGATATTTCATCTCATTTTTGTAAAAATTTCGACAGCATCTCTCCATAGTTCTCCAAGTGTACGATGTGGATATAGTGTCTACGCACCCCATCCACCATATACCCGGAGAACAATGGACAGATAACTACTGAATACCATATAATGAAACAAAATATCAATTATTAACAATAATAATATTATTATTTTTTTAAAAAGCTCGAATACGGGACATCCAAGTTTCGATCTCGATGAAGATCGAAACTTGAACGGGAATCTAGGCTCAATATAATTTAAGTACCATTTTTGAACGTGCATTCAAAGATAGATTTCTAATTTATCAAAAAAGAATAACTTCGTATTAAAATTTCTTCATTAAAAATTTCAATAGATTTTTTTCTAAAATAGAAATATATTTTTTATAATATTATGTTAGTGAAAAAATAATTAGTCAAATAATTAAATAATTTCAGCAGTAACACTAAAAAATAATATGTAACCATTATAATAATTTCAGCTCGGCTCGACCAGGCCCAATCTGAAACCGACCCGACTGGACCCGACCCACCCGACCCGACCAATCCCGACCCCACCCGACCTGTCAGACTGCCTCATCCCCATCCTCGGACCCATCCTCGAAGGCCTCGACTCGATGCAGAACCGACCCGATCCGGACCTGACCCCGACCTGGAACCGACCCGATCCAGACCCGACCCCGACCCAACCCGAAATCGACCCGACCCGTACCCATACCTGACCAGACCCCAACCAGACCCGGTCCAGTCACAGACTCGACTCACCCCAGTCCGACCCGACCTGGCCCGACCCGCACCAACCCGGTCCAGCCCAGCATGACCCAAAAATGACCAATTTTTTTTTGCGACAAAATTCTATAATTATCGTAAATATTTTTTTATTTTTGATGAAAATTTATTTTCATCGTTGATATGGTTATTTGCGACGAAAATATTTTTCATCGTTGATATGGTGCCCATGCACCCTATCCACCATATACTTAGAAAATAATAAACAGATAACTACTGAATACCACATAATGAAATGAAATAACAACTATTAATAATAATAATATTATTATTTTTTCAAAAAGCTCAAATACGGGATATCCAAGGTTCGATCTTGATGAAAATCAAAACTAGAACGAGAATCTATGGCTCAATGTAATTTAAGTACCATCTATGAACGTGCATTCGAAGATGGATTTCTAATTTATCAAAAGGAATAACTTCGTATTGAAATTTCTTGATCAGAAATTTCAATAGAATTTTCTCTAAAATAGAAATATCTTTTTTATTTATAATTTTAGCAGCATACAAAACAGCACATAAAATAATTTAATTGTAACAAGTAACAGCAATATGCATTGTGTTAGTGAAAAAATAATTAATCAAAAATTAACTAACTTCAGTAGTAACATTAAAAAATAATATGCAACAATTATAATAATTTCAGCATCATATTTCATCTTTTGAAGACCTGACCTGACCCGCCCCATCCCAACCCCACCTGCCCCAGCCTAGCCTGGCATGGATCGGACCAGACCCGACCTGCCCCAGCCCGACCTGACCCGACCCGCCCCATCTCGGCCCGAACCGAAACCAACCCGACCTAGACCCTACCATCCCCGACCCACCCCATCCCCGCCCGACCTGCCCCAGCCCGACCCGACTCCACCCGACCAGCCCCAGTCCAACCCGACCCTGACCTGACCCACCTTGCCCCGACTCTGCCATCCCCGAACCCAGCCCGACCCGATCCGGTTCCACCCGACCCGCACCAGCCCAACTCGACCCGACCCGACCTGCACCATCCCTGCTCGACCAGCCCCAGTCCAATCAGACCCGACCCGACTCCACCCGACCAGCCCCAGCCCGATCCGACCCTGCCCGACCTGCCCCACCCCGGCTCCGCCGTCCCCAGCCCCGACCTGACCCAATCCGACTCCACCCGACCCGCGCCAGCACGATCGGACCCGACCCGACCGGCCCCATCCAGGCCCGACCCATCCGAACCCACGCGTGCCCGGGCCGTAGGCCCCGCATGCCCGGCCCTTCTATCCCCGGCATAGTCGTGCCTTGGCTCATCGTTGCCGGCTCCAGCTCTGGCTCGTCGGCCCCTCCCTGGCCTGCCCTCGTCGGCCTAGCCCGTAGGCCCCGACACAGTCACAACCCGACCCCATCTTGGCTCGCCGTCGCCGGCTCCGGCTCAACGGCCCCGGCCCCAGCCCCTCCCCGGTCCACCGTCGCCGGCCCCGGCATGCCCCAGCAAGCAGGCCCCATGTGGCCGCAGCCCGCAAGCCCACAGGCAGCACGTGGCCGTGGCCTGCCATCCCAGCCCAGGCCCACCGTCCCCAGCACGCCGTCCGCAGCACGCCAACCCCATGCCGTTCCCTGTCCCAGTTCCCGGCCCGAACCCACCCACAAAAAAAAAAAAGAAGAGTCGACATCGCCGTCGTCGGCCCCACATCGCTGTCCCCGACCCACCGTCGCCGTCGTGGCCTACAGACCCCATGTGGTCGTGGCCTACCGTCGCTATCGCGGCTTGTAGGCCCCACGTGGCTACGGCCTGCTGTCCTGGCCTAGGCGCGCCGTCCCTAGCATGCCAGCCCTGGCACGTTCCCCATCCCCGATCGAAACCCACCCAAAAAAAAAACAGAGATGAAGTCGACTCACCTCGATGACGACGGTGGCGGCGAAGGAAATCGGAGGCACGCGGGACGTCGGGGGGGGAGGAAGCTCGTGGGAGGAAGCCGGACTGTCGGGGGGGACAAGAAAGAAAAATGGGTTTCCGATAGGAGTTAATGGGACGAGGGGTGTTAGTAATGCAAATTTTCATCGCTACTAATCAATTTTCATCGTAAATAATTCGAACAAAAAATATTTAAGATGAAAAATTAATTTTCGTTGCTAATAATATTCGTAAAAAAAAAATTCTCACTGAAAAAATTCAGTCCCGAGAAAATATTATTGACGACAAAAATTTTTTATTTCATCACTAATTACATAATTAGCGACGAAAATTTTTTTCATCCCTAATAATTAATAAAAAAATAATTTTTTATTTTAAAAAAAATTCTCCTGACCAAGTCTTGTTCCCGTATTATTTTTTTCCATTCATTTTTCATTCATCTCTTAGCCACAATAATGCAATAATATATGTATATATGTGTGTGTGTATATATAGCTGATGTAGTAAATATATTAACTTTCCAGAATATTTTAGTAATGAAATGGATGAACTATGGTAAGAATAAAAACTTGCAACAATTCAGCCGCTTCTCATCGACAGTCATCTCGACAAAGCATGAGTGATGTAGTGCAAGCATCCACTCCTCAAGGGCCTATTCCACCACCTATTATAGAGGAACCGTAATGATTCAACGACCTGATTCAACAGGTCCAAACATTGACCAACACCATCCAGCATTTACAGCAAACCATAGAGCATTGATAACCCCCACAACATGCTCCTCAAACTATGTCCTCTCCGTGTAGCCAGAAAAACTGCTTCCAGAGAATCTCCCTTGAGGTGCACATCGTTCTGCCCTGATCGATCGACAATCACTGTCCCATCAGGGTCCAAACATTAAGAATAATGCCAATATTTTTCGATCTCCTCCAATGGAGATTTGATTTTGGGCTACTCTCCATGCCTCACAAAATCTCGTTGGGAGGAGGACCTTGACCAAAAGGTCCGAAGGATCGAACGTCATCTAAGCGAGATTCAAATGGATAGCCAAAGGAATGACGACATCCTCAGCTTCAATTTTCAACCATCTTTCTCTTGATCCATCCTCCAAGAATTGATTTTGGATTGGTTCAAGATGCCACAGATAGAGCCTTATAAAGATTGAGAATCAGAAATATCTTAATATTCTACATACTTTTCTTGTGTACATATTATTTTTTAAAAACTATCTAATATTTATTTTTATAAATATAAAAAAAATTACTATAATATATCTAAACATACTTTAATAAAAAAAATTTATCGCTAATAATCTATAATTTTTAAATTTTTTTATTTTTTTCAAATATTAACGATGAAAATTTTTCATCATAAATAGTGATTATTTATGACTGAAATAGATTTTTCATCATAAATATATGTTATTTAAGACAAAAATAAAGTTTTCATCACAAATAATTTATAATTTTTAAATTTATAATTTTTTATTTTTTTCTCATTTATTAGCGAGAAAAAATTTTCATCGTAAATAATAGAGTATTCATGATGAAAATTAAGTTTTTGTCATCAATATTTGATTATTGATGATATTAAATTTTTATCATAAATAATTTATAATTTTTAAATTTTAAAAAAAAAAAATTTCATGTATTAGCAACAAAAATATTATGTCATAAATACTAGAGTATTTATGATAAAAAATTTACTGTTCATCGTAAATACTCATTATTTATGATGTAATATTTTCATCATAAATAATCTATAATTTTTAAATTTTTAATTTTTTTATTTTCTTTTAAATATTAGCGATGAAAATTTTTCATCATAAATACTAGAGTATTTGTAATAGAAAATTAATTTTCATTGTAAATATACAAGTACTTGTAACGTAATATTTTTATCATAAATAATCTATTTTTTTTAAATTTTTTAAATTTTTTATTTTTTACACATATTAGCGATAAAAAATTTTCATCATAAATAAAATATATTTATGATAAAAATTTTATTTTCGTCGTCAATAATCTATCATTTACGACGTAACATTTTCATCGTAAATGATCTATATTTTTTTAATTTTTAAAATTTTTTAATTTTTTCACATATTAGCGATGAAAAATTTTCATCATAAATAAAATATATTTGAGATGAAAATTTAAGTTTCGTCATCAATACTCCATTATTTACAATGTAATATTTTTATCGTAAATAATCTATAATTTTTAAATTTTTTATTTTCTTTCAAATATTAGTGATAAAAATTTTTCATCATAAATACTTTAGTATTTATGACAGAAAATGAGTTTTCATCGTGAATACTCTTGTATTTGTGACGTAATATGTTTGTCGTAAAAAATCTATAATTTTTAAATTTTTAAAATTTTTTAATTTTTCACCTATCAGTGATGAAAAATTTTTATTGTAAATAATATTAATTTATGATAAAAATTTAGGTTTCGTCATCAATACTCTATTATTTACGATATAATATTTTCATCATAAAAAATCTTTAATTATTAAATTTTTAAATTTTTTTATTTTTTTAAATATTAGTGATAAAAAAATTTTATTGTAAATAACTTATATTTATGATAAAAATTTAATTTTTATTGCAAATACTTCCATTATTTACGATAAAACTATTTTTATCACTAATATTTAAAAATTTTAAATTAAAATAAATATTTTATTATTTATGATGATTAATTTCATCGTAAATAATGTGTATTTACAATGAAATTTTATTTTCATCGCAAATATGAAGATATTTGTGATAAAATATTATTTTGATCGTAAATAAATAATTATTAGCAATGAATTTTAATTTTTGTCATAAATATCTTTTTTTGCGATGAAATATATTTTCGTCGTAAATAAATTCATCGCAAAAAGTGACATTTTTTGTAGTGCTGGGCCATCTAGGCATAAGCCAAGGACCCCATAATGGTGACCTCCATCACCTCGATGTCGAGCATGATGTACCCGACGAACTGACGGTTGGAGAGCGGAGCCTTGAAAGGGGCCCGCCAGTACTATCTGGCATCGAGAGAGGTGGATTAGAGGGTGAAGGGATCGAGGAGGGAAATAGAGTTGGAGATCTTGGTGCAGACGATGAGGCAGTCGAGGCTAAGGGCGATGTCGGGATAGAGAAAGATGAAGTCCTTGCAATAGACGGGACAGATCTCGACGGATATAGTGTGCTTGTAGTTGTAAATATTGGTCTTGGGGTCTTGGGAGATGAGCTGCTTGTCATAGTGGGAGCAAATGGGGATGATGTCGGAGATGAAATCGATGAACTTGGTGGCATGGGAGTGGCTACCAAAGAAAAAATTGAGGCCACAGTCGTTCTCGACAATACAGAGGGCGCGGGCGGCAGTACTGTGGTGGAGGATGAGCTGCTGGAGGAAGAAGAAGGTGCGGCTATAGGCGACGTGCTGGCAAAGCTAGACGGCGGTGGGCCACTAGACGAGGTTGGGGTGGGCATGGGAGTAGGAGACAGAGCTGATGGTGGATGGGGAGGTCGACGAGGTGGGACTGCTCGAAAATGGCACCGTGAAAGACCCCGTGATAGATGCGGAGCTTGAAGCAGAGGCGCTTAAAGTGGGGGTTAGTCCAGATGAACTCGACGTGGACAAGGTAGACGAGACGGGTGAGGAGATTGCTGGGGCAATGGAGGCAGAAGGTGAGGAGCTCCTTGGACTTAGGGTCGGTGAGGACCCAAGTGTGCGGTGGGTGGAGGTATTTGGACATAATGCATCCACTCATCTTCCTCATCCAATACCATTGGAGCACGACAACAATGGAGCACCCAACGACACTGGAGCAAGGAAACGATGGAGGTAGGGAAGACTAGAGGGGAGAAGGAAAGAAGAAAAGAAGAGTTTTTATCCCACTAGATGGTCTAGACCTTTGATGAAGGGCATTTCTATTATTTTTAAAAATTTTAATTACATGGCACTTTGATCCCATTTTCGATTAACGGGCTATCTAACGGTCAGGACTAAACTGTAGGGTTAAAGTAAATGTCAGGAGCATAAGTGTAGGTTTTTCAAATTATTGGGCTTACCTTTAATTTCAACCTAACTTCAGGAGGATTTTTGTAATTTATCCAAAAAATAATTATGATGACGTCCTATTGCAATCCTATGATATCTTGTTGTATCCTATAGATAATTATACGGATATCATAAAGCCTAACAGGACGTAATAACAATATTATGATGTCTTATTTGTAATCTCATGATATCCTATTGCATCCTATAAACAATTATCAGGATCTCATAAAAAGCTAACAAGATGTTATAATATTATTATGACATTCTGTTGCAATCTTATAATATCCTATTGCATCTTATAGACAATTATCAGTATGTCATAAAAAACTAATATGATGTTTTAATAATATTATGACATCTTGTATTATTATAACATCCTATTTGCTTCCTATAACATCATGTTACATTCTATAGATAATTATCGGCATATCATAAAAAGTTAACAGTTTATAACATCTTGTTTGCATTCTATGACATCTTATTGCATCTTACAAAAATACAGCAATAGGACGTCATAACATTAGTAAGATATTTTCGTCAGAAAAAATCTGAAAAAAAAAATGCTAAACTACATTAATTGTCCATACCCTTATTAATTATACTATGTAGTATAATGTGGTGAAGTAGTATATTTTTTCTACACTGCATGTGGTGCACTAAGAATTTCTCATCATGTCCATTATTAAAGTGGTCTTCCCCGAGTTTAGTGCATCCCATTCAATTGGGCTAAGATTTGGCCTGATTGAGAAATAAGCAAACATTTTCTTTTCCTTTTTTTTTTTAACTTGAAACAAATGAACCAAATGTTAATCATCAGCAGCTGTAAATGTTGATGGCTGGAATGGTTGTTTGATCAAGCAACGAGGTCACGAATGGGCCAATCTGTATGCCAAACTTTGCATTGTTTAGCCAAATTCAGTGGCCGGCCAGTGTAGCAAACTGGATGAATCCTTTAAAGAGAGACCCAGCCCATTTGCATTCCTACACATTGGGCAAACAACAAAAACTAATTTTTCCTCACTCCAATAAATCGACAGGCTCATGCAGTAGTGTCATTCTTGAGTCTATAGGATTATTTTCTTAAAATTTCCTAGCCGTCGAATTCTTGTTATTATTTTGCTCCCTTCACTTTTCTTCATTGGACTAATCTGCTTATATATATATAGACGTGCCGGATGGCTTCCTTGAGGGAATCAGAAGGGATGCCTTTCATCATGGCATCCTTGCAACTTGATTTCCATTTCTTTACCATACCGTCATTGTTTACTAACATATTGACATCTTGCCATAAAAGAAAAAAAATTCAAATGTTAGATTGTTTGCTGCTACAATTAAAGACCAACTATCCAACCGCAATCATTGGGTTTAAAATTATGTTTCTAATTGCGAATCCAGTAATATATACACTAGAATCTATTGTAAGGTTGGTGTCGATGTCCCTTTTTCATGGGTAAACAAGTGTTACCATCTTACCCACCAATTTTATGGGTGGTTCAGGCAACACACTCTCTTGCACAGTGAAAATGGCACAAAGTTTCTTAATGCCGGCCCGTCCAACCGAAAGGTTACATGAGGACCCAGCTAACTAGCTGAGATTCTACACAAACGTGCAACCAAATGGCAAGATTGGGACCATAGAGACCTAAAACTATTGGAGGACGAAAGAAAGGTCTCAATCTTGAGAGGACGAGACACAACCCCTCGGTCGCTTTGAGCACCAACATCAAGATACAATTTCAATGCTCAAATCTTTCTCCCTCTCTCACCCTAACCACCAATAATAATAATAATAATAATAATAATAATAATGGAGCTTCACATTAATTTACTATGGTTTTAGCGAGGGAAATCTCCAACCGAAGCAATATATATAACATTAGTAAAGATTTACAATCCAAGAAAAGAAAAGAGAAATTAAACGAAAAGCTACCCATATTTCCCTTGTATTAATTCGAAGCCCAATCCTAAACCATTAAAAGAAGAAGAGCTAGAGAGAAGCAAATACGTGATCCAGACTCTCCCACTGTTCCAACTTTTTCCTACGGAACGGTTGCCTCACCAATCACATCCATGTGAGACGAACTTAAAGGAAGCAAAGGAAGATCACCGAGACCTTGGAGAAGACCATGATCCATTTCTCCCATGTCGCGAAGGAAACCAGTATAACCTGAGCTGCTCTCCACCCACAACTCCCTCTCCACGTTCTCCTCACCCACCTCCCTCTTCACTACTTCTCGACACCCGGAATCCTCATGCTCCTGCCGAGATCCCACCACCTCAAATCGCTTGCACCTTGGCACTGCCTCTCCATCAATCCTCTTCTTCTTCGTCTTAGCGCCAGTTCTCTTTGTGGGCTTCCCGGTGAGCCTCTGCACGAGCTCCCGGAAATTGGCAGCGTCGGTCTTTATTATCTCCGGCGCAAATATGTGTACGATTCTTATCTTTGGCTTCAACTTCGTGATCGCATGTGAGTTGTCGTGCATGGCAAGCGTCGGAGGTCGTGGTGGAAGCGCCCCACGCTCCTTAGAATTCATGAACTCCTCCATGATGATGACTTGCACTTGGAAGGAAGAAAGATGGCGGGTTGGAATTCTTAGCTGGGGGCGCAAGGGAAGGGGTAAGAGGCAGTTGGACTTGTAGATGTGGGGAGAGGGAGAGAGGAGAGCTTAGTTGAGGTGCAATGGAGAAGGGGCTTATATAGATGGGAGGTCAGAAGTTTATTGTTAGAGGGGAAGAGTTGTAGGGGAGAAGAAAGCAATGTTGGTTGGAGGCAAGGATTGGGTGAACCATGGGTTCTGACAGCAAGAAGAAGTCAATACACCCGAAAGGGAGCGACGGGTTTCCTTACACCCTGCAAGCACACAAAGCATAATTCAAGGAAAAACAAAATAATAAAGAATGATAGAAATACTTGGGTTATTTTACTATCCTACTTTAATTTTAAAGTAATTTAAACTCTAAAAAATGCTTGCCGGATTTGATCAAATGACAAAAACAACCTTATAGAGGATTGATATGCCTTGACTAGAGTTCTGTAGGGATTCAAGGGGCTCCGGTTGAGTCGTAATGTTGTATCAACTCAATTATGATGTAAATTTTGAATTCACTCGATTGGATTTGATCATGTTGTTTGGTCAATAGCTAGGATAAGATGGGTTGATTATATTATGACACGTGTACATATTATAACTAGAGCTTTCTCCCAACTCCTTGGGATTGTGTTTTCAAATCTCTGTTTGCCTATTTCTGTTTGGGACAATGTTTGTGAGTTTTTTTTTTTGAAGATAAAGACCATTTTTGAAGTTACTGCAAACTCTTCTATGCCCTCTTGCTGGAATTCATCTAACCTAAAATAATTGTTCAACGTAAATGAGGGTTGTTAGCTTACAAATGAACAAAGATAGTTTTGTTTGAAAACATAAGAAGCTATATATATGAAACTTTAGACCGCTCAGCTTGTCTTCGGATAAGGATGAGGCTTTTCAAGCTGCATGGCTGAAAAATACAATCAAATTTGCACATAAAAATCTTACTGATCATGTCGAAAATATTCTTTTGTTGCCAAGAAATCCCCATCTCAACTATAATTTTCATCTTGTGAGCTTCTCAAATTCATTTAAGAATTTTTTTTTCTTTTGAGCCCGTATTATATATGAAGCAGTATTGGATCAAGCCAATTAGTTGTCAAGCCTAGTAATTTTTGATGTTATAAACTTGCTAACCGGGTCATCAGAGGGTATATATGTCATTTGCATCGTCGGTATCGTCCAATTTCTAGATTCCACTCAACAATCCACGAATCCGAGTAGGGCAGGAACATTTGAGCTGGCATGGGAGGCAATCATGCGAGTATCCGTGTCCTTGGGTCCCCAGCATACCAACCCTCCCTAAAATTCCATCTTTGGTAATGACCCTAGAACTTCATATAGTTGTAGGGCCTTAATTCAGTGCATTTAAGGCATAATTAAATTGCTAAGCAAATATAATAAATAAAAGGAGCGAGTCATTCTTGAGTTAGGACTACTTGGCAAGAAATATTGTTAATCACATTATTTATTTATTACTAGTTAATTACATTGGGAGGACTAACTCTGGGAGATTTCATTTTCTATTGTGAAGTCTCACCATTCAATTTTTCTTGATCTTTGTGCACTCTTGTTGTTTTTTAATCCACCTTCGCTTCTATGCCAAATGGTTATTTAAATAAGATAAGTAGCACTGATGTGATGATAATTAATCCAACCATTAAACTATCTTCTCAAGTTGGTGGCTATCAAAAAAAAGCTTTCTTTTGAAGCTATCCCCTTGTTGTCTTTGTTTTCCCCTCTTGTATGGACATTAATTTGTCACATCCCAACAACTAAACGTTTTCTTTTCCATTTGGAGGATTAGCTTTGTGGATCCTCGTTGCCATTTGTTTGCAGACAAACATGATCGGCAAGCATTCCTTACCATTTATTCACTATTTTAATAAAGCTCTTAAATTTATTCTTTTCCTACTTCAGCATTATCTCATCAACCAAAGGTTTGAATGAGAGTCTCTGACTCTCATACAAATGTAATTTGTTTGAATAATTTAGAGCCAAAAAATTAATTTTGTTAATCAATGAAAGAGACACATTTAATAGAAAATATTTAACATTTATTTATAACAAAAAGCAACATTGGCAAATTTTTTATTACTTCTATTTATGTCCATTAACGTAGAACTATATGAACAAACTAAGCTGGTGAAAATTTTCATCTAAGCAAAAATTTAGATTCTCATGAGTAATAACATGCACTTTAGGTTATATTTCATTGCTCTATTTTTATTTTTTTAATCAAAAAAAATTTATTCTTTATTTTTTATTTTGGATTAGATATATGAAAATGGAATCGACTTTTTCATACATCTAAATCATCGTATATCACATTAACAAAAAAAAAATAAGTATTGCCTAAATAAGAGAGACATAATTTGTATCCAGATCACTATATAACATTAGGACAACATTCGTCGAGCTACCATTTTAATTTTTCATCTTTCTCCATAAATTTTAAAAATATTATAGTTGTGATCCTCACCAAAGTCTCACTATTTAGGATGGTTTAATAAAAAACCAACAAAGTTTTCTACTATAATAATTTTTGAAAAAAATAATATTTACTTATTATTGTGCTGCAAGTTACTAAGCAAGCGCGAGGAGGCCGGCTGATGGCCCTAAGGACGGGAAGTTGCGATCCGGATTTTCCGTGCAAAACCGCCCGTCCGATGCCGCACGTGAGTGGGGCCCACGTGGCCAAGTCCGGAGTCCGACGACAGCTATGAGCGCGCACGGGAAGCGCGCCGGCTGACGATATCCCGCGGAACAGCGTATCCTTCCACGTGGTGACTGTGGAACAGCATATCCTTCTTCCAGTGGGAACTGGGAACCAGCTATCACACTCCCATGGGTGACGTAGTGGGCCGTTGCGTGACGGATGGTGGGAGCCTGCCCTCCAGCGGCGTGCGCGACCACGGTGTCCGGGAATCGGGAAAGGGAAAAAGAACAAGGCCACCAAACTCTTTAACAGTTTTTATTTTATTTTATAAAAAAAAAAAAACATTGTGGGGGGGGGGGGGGGGGGAGGGATGCATTCACGGGGCTAACTGATTGATGGCTAATATGTCACCTGTCTATATATTTTTAGAGATAGTAATCAGGTTGGATCGGATCATAAACAGATTAAATCAATATGGATCAATCAGAAAATCATTAATCCAATCTCAATTTGTTCATTAAACGGATCAAAAATTTAAACTTAAATCTAATTTATTTATTAAATAGATAATTCGATCTAATCTATTTAATTTATTTATTAAATAGATAAAATTAAATTAAATAGATTAAACAGGTTAAACAGATCGGATTACATGAGTCAAAAATAGATTAAACATATTTTAAACAGGTTAAACGGATCTTAAATTAGATAAATAAGTTAAATAGATCAAATTAAATAAGTCAGAAATAGGTTAAACAGATTAAATAGATTATCTGACTCAATCCGACCTAAATATTAAATAAATTAAATGGATCAGATATATAAAACTTAAATCCAACTCAATTATTAAACGGATTAAACAGATCGATCTATTTATGATCCAAATATGTTTAGTCTAAATCCAAACATGTTTACGGTAGGTCAAATACGAATCGAATTGACGAGTCGGATCATATTTTGCTAGCCCCGTATGTCTTTCTGATTTCATCTTCTCAAAATTTTTTTCAAAAAAAAAAAAAAAAATTCTCTAGTGCATGGGGCTTTATTCAATTTTTTTCAAGTATATTATTGGCCAGTCAATTTATTTTATTTTTTACTAGACATATAACTTATTTCACGACAAAAATATTTAGGAAAGTTGGAGGATCACACTATTTACTTGTATTCCGCGTGCCAAAGTCTACTAGCTCATAATTTTAACCTATGGAGGCCCCACTACCAGTGGGTAATGTAGCAACAGGTATCAGACTAGAGTTCCTTTTTGTAAGTTGAGGTCTATTCAGAACACTTGACCTCTAGCTACTCTAACATCCTTGATCCATAAGCCAGAGTGACTTCTCAAGTGGTTCAGAAAAATACTTGCTTATTAGCCATAGTAAATTAATATCTGGTATAATATCTAAGAAAAGTAGTATTATGCCAACTTTTCTCCAAATTTCTTTCATCCATAACGTATTTTTATTGTCCTTGACTCTTGTATCGGAGCTTACAATAATGGATATATACTTAGAAATGCCACAAATTCTTCCTTTGTAAATCAATATATAAACATACTACATGCTTCTTTCAATTTTTTTTTGAAGTATTTTTAAAAATTATGGGCTTTAAGATAATTTTTAACCTAACCATAGAGTGAATTAGGAAGTAATAATGATCAATAAGATCCTTAATTCATATTTTCTTGTTAGATATGATGACTTGCTCAGCAACAGGAGCAAAATTAAAGCTTATCTGTCAAGAACTATTCAACCCCTGTGCTTGAAAAAATTGCATAAATCACTGGGGGGAAAAAGGGATATATAACATGTTCTGACCAATATTGAAAGGATTTTCTAACTTGGCAAACGTGGATGACAAAGTCAGCTTGATTAGATACAAGTTAACTCAGATTTTCTAATGAATAACCTCTATACTTGATTGACTTAGTAGTGGTGAGCTAGCTTCATTAACTGAAACAATAAACCATGAATAACTAATTTTGCCCCCAAATAAAATTTAAGCTTCCATTTTTACCACCTAAAAATTAAAAAAAAACTAAGTAAATGTACGATGTTTCAAGATCAGTCACCTTTTAACTTCCTATATCGTGATGATATATACCTTAAGGGTGACAAGATTTGTGCAACGGGCAATATGACAGATTTAACTATATCAGGAAAACAAGGTTATTAATTATTGAATGATAATATCCCAAACTTCCATTCCAAGTCACCCAAAGTGCAACAACCATACAATATACGGGTATTTAATTACTTATATATATGAGTTTCATTAGAACAAGTAAGATATGTTGCTGGACTACTTTTATTTATCCATTTATCAGTGGATTAGAAGCTATCCTCTTGGATATTCAACCCTCGTGCTCTTATCAGTACGACGTTGCTTGCTGAGCATTATTTTCACCTACAAATTTTTTAAAAAAAGTTCAAACTGCTGATAGCTAGCGACCTAAATTTTAGAAGATATCAAGAGGTTTCAAGTTTGGTCTCCAACTCATACGCATCACTCAGCTTAGCTTGAGCATGTCAACGACCCTTCCCAAGTCAACTAGCCACAAATCAAATTGATATTTAAAAATTAAAAAAAAACAATGCCAAATTAATATCCTCTTGATGCACTCTTCATGCCATCTCCTCTCTCACCCTTTTTTTTTTTAACCATCATGAATTGTAGGATCATTTATATATTTTCCAAGGAAATAACAAGAATATGCTACCGGCGGCCACAAAGTTGCAAGCCACGTAGCACTCGTATTATAAAGGTGATGAAGGGCTTGGTTTTTAATATCGCTCAGAAAAAAGATGTGCTGGCTTATTTGATAAGCTAATGCCTAATGCCAAAGAAAAAATAAAAACCGGCAGGGGTTATGTATGGAATGCAAATTGTAGCGTCAAGTCAGCTTCAAATTGAGTTGGTCATATTTAAAGCTGATCTCGGGCTGGATATTTCTAGTCGGTTTTTAGGCCCAATAAATTTAAAATTTAATATTTTTTGTGTCCAAACCCAGCCCATATACAGTGTTAGCATGTTGGGCCGTCACTTTGGCCTTTTACTAGTGGATATTATAGAAGCAACTTTGGATGGACAGGGCTTCTTTCCCGCGATTTACTCGTTCGATCATCCACCGCAGAGATATCAAAGCATCCGAACTCCATCACTCTTCCACGTGCATAGAACTTAAAGCTGATCCAACGGTGATTCGCGGATACAACCCGTTCCCGTGTTGGGTATATGTTGGCCGTTTTCCTGATTCAATTCAACCGAATCGCAGACCGACCTGGGACCTGGTGGTGGATTTAATTTTGTAGCGATACCAAAAATTCCCGCCGCTTCGCGCCATCATGACCACCCTCCTACTCCCCGATGGCTCTAAACCTCAGACAAAATCTATGATAACAAAACACACCATCCTCCCTCTGATAGAAGGATGCCGAAGCATGAGGCAGCTCAAACAGCTTCAGGGCGTGATGGTCGTCACCGCACTCATCGGCGACGTCGTTCCCCTGAGCCGCCTTATCGACTTCTGCGCCGACGCCGGGACCGGAGACCTGAGCTACGCCCGCTCCATCTTCCTCCAAGTCGATCGCCCCACCACCTACATCTGGAATTCCATGATCAGAGGCCTCTCCGGCACCGACCAACCAGAGGACGCTCTCTCCATGTACAGAGACATGCTGTGCTCCGGCTTCTCGCCCGACAACTTCACGTATCCCTTTGCACTCAAAGCATGCGCGAGAATCTCCGACCGCCGCTCCGGCCGGTGCATTCACAGCCGCGTGACCAAAACCGGTTACGAGGCCGACGTGTACGTCTCCAGTAATTTGATCCATATGTATGCTTCCTCTGGCGATATGGACTCCGCGAGGTGTTTGTTCGAGAAGGCGACGAATCGAAATGTGGTCAGCTGGACGACGATGATTGCAGGCTATGTTAATAATGATCGGGCTACGGAAGCGATCGGAATGTTCAGGGTGATGGAGCTTGAAGGAGTGGTGCCGAATGAGATCACCATGGTTCATGTTCTTGTTGCTTGTGCTCAGAGCCGGGATCTGGAGACGGGAAGATGGGTCCATCGCCGACTGCATCGGCTGGGGATCGACCCGATGAGGTCGAACGTCGTTCTTGCCTCTGCACTGCTGGATATGTATGCTCGTTGTGGTAGTTTGAAGACTGCAAGAGAGATGTTCGAGAAAATGCCTCATAGAAATGAAGTCTCCTGGAACACAATGATCGGTGCTTATAACCAATATGGCCGGTCGAACGAAGTCTTCGAACTCTTTAAAGAAATGTGTACTGCAGGCATGAGACCGGATAAGGTGACCTTGCTGAGCTTGTTGGGTGCTTGTGCCGATAAAGGAGCTATGATTTTTGGTCAGGGGATCCATGCTTACGTAGAGAAGACGGGTGGTGGCAAAGATGTTGCTATTTGTACTTCTCTCATGGATATGTATGCTAAGGCCGGGGACACACAAAGCGCGTCCCAGATTTTTGGTAGTTTAAAAGAGAGGGATGTGTTGGCATGGACTAGTATGATCATATGCTTGGCGATGCATGGCCATGGCAAGGAAGCTGTGGATCTATTCGGAAAGATGCAGCGAGAAGGTGTTGCTCCTGATCATATTACATTTATAGGAGTACTGACTGCTTGCAGCCATGCAGGAATGGTCGATGAGGGTTACAAATACTTTGAATCTATGAGAAGTGATTACGGCATCAGACCGATGATGGAGCACTATGGATGTGTGGTCGATCTCTTGAGTCGAGCTGGGCGCTTAGAAGAGGCTGAGAAGTTAGTGAAGTTGATGCCATATCAACCGAGTGTAACGATCTGGGGGAGTATTTTGTGTGGTTGTGAGATCCATGGGAATGTCGATATGGCAGAACGAATAGGAAATCGGATACTGGAGTTTAATCCTCAGGGAAGTGGAATCTATGTGCTCCTTTCCAATATACGTGCAGGAGCAGGAAGGTGGGAAGGTGTTGAGAAGGCTAGAAGATTGATGTGGCAGAATAGACTGAAAAAAACTCATGGGTCCAGTTCTGTTGAAGTGAACATTTCATGTTTAGAAATCAACCGGCAGTGATCAGGGAAACAGAGAAAGGTAGCCTAGTGGGTTTTTGTTATCAAGAAGGCAAGAACCTAATTTATCTTCAGCTGCTGGGTATCGTAGATGGCATTGTCCAGCCATTTATCGCCACGAGCAACCAGCCGGCCACTGTCGTCCGGCCATTGAAGACGGCGTCCACCTTTTCAGTTGACCCATGGGATGGATGATTGATTTTTTAATTGTTTAAACAACAAACGGGACTGCAGATTTTTGTGGGCAAGATGAGGAGGGAGAAGTTTAGGTAAAAATTTTTTGGTACCGAATCAAAATAACCTGGATTTGGGAGCTTCCAAGAGATAAAGTTTGGAGAACCTGATGGAATGGCAACTAAAAATGAACCTAGGTCCTAGTGTGGGAGGGGCTTTCTTATCCTTTCATCGTTATTTGATTGGATTCAATAAAAACATTTGAACTATTTATGCCAAGTTCTGCCACAATATCTCTGTGGTTGGCAATACTCTTTTAGGGCATGGGTTCGATGTGTTGCGTCCATGTTATTTTTATTTTTTCCATTCTAATGGATGACTTCAATGAATCAGTTTTTTCCATTTTTTTTTTCCCTATGTTGTATTGTGATGGATGGATTCAGTTTGGTGATTTGGTTTTTTTCCTTTTTTTTTATTCCAACAAAGTGGTAAGCATTTCCATTTTGATGGGAGGATTCAATAATTCAGTTTTCTTCCCAATTTTTTTCATTTTTTATTCTGATGGGCGGATTCAGGAAAGTGATTCAGTTTGGATTAGTGATTTTTTAAAAAAAAAAAAAAATTAAAGAACCAACAGGACTGACAGAATGGATGATTGATTTTATTTTTCTTAATTTTTAAATAGCCAAATAGTGTAATTGGTTGATTCTTTTTTTCTTTTTCCTTCTATTTTTGCCTCTCTCAATTCTGTGGACAAGATAAGAAGAGAGCAGCCTAGGTGAAAACCTTTCGGTATGGAATTAAAGTAACCTGGTTGTGGGAACTTCCAAAAGAGTTTGGAGAAAGTGATGGTATGGCCAACAAAAGTAAACCCCAGGTCTTAAACTGGGACACGCTTTCTTATACTTTATTTCATTATTTTTTTTGGTAAAATATTTCATTATTACTAACCGTTAGAAAAGAAGTCCTGGATTGGATTTGATAAAAATGTCATGGATATTTATGTGAAGCTCTACCACAGTGTCTGAGTGGTTGGCAACACATTTTTAGGTTTTGGGTTCGATCCGGTACATCCATGTTTTTATTCTCATTTTTTCCATCTAATAGGTGAATCGTACATCCATGTGGATTCATGACTCTCTTTTTTTTTTTCTTCTTCTGTTTTTTTCTTTTTCTATTCTAATGGATGGATTCAGTTCGGTGATTTGGTTTTTCCTTTTTTTTTTTTTTTATATTCTCAGGAAGTCGTCATTTTTCTATTCTGATGGATGAATTCGGTAATTCAGCTGTTTATAATTTTTCTCCACCTTCTATTTTGATGGGCGGAGTTTTTTCCAATTTTCTTTTCTGATAAAAAGGATGGATGATTGATGACTGATTTTCTTTAATTTTTGAATAACAAATCGGTGTAATTAAATGAATTTTTTCGGATTTTGCCCCCTAGATAAGATGAGGAGAAAGAAGCTTTGGTAAAAATCTTTTGATGCCAAATCAAAACCAAGAGGGTTCGGAGAAAACGATGGTATAGCTCCCAAAAGTGAACCCCGGTTCTAGATCGGGAGAGGCTTTCTTATACTTGATTTCAATCGCTGTTACTCACAGCTAGAAAAGGAATTGTCTCTTTTTTCTTTTTTTTTTTTGATACCCTGGTTCACTTGCGCCTGGTGCATGCAATAATTTCTCAACACCAGTAACGCAGAGTAGGGGCCCCACAACTCAGATCCACTATGATCCCGTAACAAAAAACTATCTGTTCCAACGGTCCTTTAGTTGCTCAGAGTGAAGCAGGGTAAAAGGAGGGGCTGGTTGTTTATGAGACTTTCTTTTCCTTCTTCCCAAACATATCAAATACATTCTGAAAGAAAATTTGTATCAAAACAAATATCTGTTTACTTCTCAATACCAGCTTCTAGCCTAGAATGGTTGGGACGATCTCCATGAGGGGCAGAATTCAGAACAAGGGAGGAAATTTGTCCTATGAAAGGCAAAATGAAGATAGCATATACACAATCCTCTTCAACATTTTCAAGATCAAAAACATCAGACAAACTGTCAATCGACTTTACCAGATACTATAAATAAGATTATTCCTCAACTCTTGTGAACAAAATCTCTCAAATTATCATTCTGTAATGCAGGTTTTTGAGAAAAGTGAACTGGAAATACAGAACCATCTCCATAAAGCAAATGAAACCACCATTATAGTTAGTGCTGCTCCTAGTCCTCCTTTGAAGGTGACCCAAACTCGAAGCGGAGAAAATACTTCTCTTCTTTTAGGCAATTCCCTTATCCTTTATGCTTTTCTTTTTCCTTTTTCTGACCGAGCATTGTTTTATTCTTGCTGTTTGCAAGTTTTTTATGATTATTATTCACTGAACTACCTCTTGCCGTGGCTTAAAAGCTGATAATTCTAATAGTAATTCAAGCCTGAACAGATTATCAACCACTTTTTACTCGGATTAATTATAAGTTACTCTACAGTCTACAATATGTCTCTCTGCGTAGAAAATCACAACATGCTTAACATTTATAATGGAAAAAATACATATAAAACAAGACAGATTACAGATATTTGTTTTACTGTTTGTCGCAATTTTAATGCTACCAAATTCTTAGTGTTCTCACCCACCACATGTTGGTTAATCTTTTCTTTTCCCAGAAGAAAGCACCATAATAAACCTGGGAACATCTATACACAGAAGAATCAATTAAGATACCAACAACATCAATCCAGGCATCCAACTCCAACGTGGAGGGCTTCCATGCCCTGCCACCATTTCAGTGCTTGCCATCCTCAAATGTTAACAGTGCAAACCGAACGAACTCTACAAAAAGAGCTCCAGTTCATATTCCTAGCATCATAAACGCAAATTGAAATAAGAAGGTGAAGAATGAGACTCCTCACACAAGCTCCATTTATTTTTATTTGGATTGAAATCTCTGCAAGAATAACCTTCTGTCCACGCTCAATAAAATTTAGCTACATAACAATTTCATTCAATAGCAACAACGTAATTTTCAACCTGTAGCAGGATAACATAAGATGGATCAACAGAGTAATTTCCCAGGGCCAATAGCTGGAAGTTAGAATGTAGGAGGATAACGTCCCTCATCTTTAGACATTTGAAGTCCCCTACGAATACAATAGCATTACAGGATCAAAGGCAATACCGGCTAAGTGTATGCCGGAAACTACCATCCCCGAGCATTTTATCCACGTATATTTTCAAAGCCTACGTCTATCCCCCTTCACAAACTTGGATTCGATAACAACATGAAGAATCCTCTCACTTCTTGAGTTTTGCACCAAGATTCTTTTTTTCGGAGAATAATGTTAGCACCAACACCTCATTTCCCACCACGACACCTATTTACACCAAAGTCTCTCCAAGATTTCCAATGCACTCCTAGTTTGCAAATGCGCTTGTCCAAAAGCGTGGGAAAAGAAAGCGCGGTGTGCACGCAAAAAACCTTTCTTTCTTCACGCTCAATAGGACAAACACATTCTAGACAAAAACTAAACCAATTCCAATGAATCAAAACATCAACAGCTCATTGAAAATTTAAAGTGAGAATAGAAATCCAGATCACATTACCCCATAACCATTGGAATTCAACAAGAAAGTGCTTTGTACATCGAATTATTATTTATTGTTCCTAAAAATTAAAAGCCGTTGTGGATCCAGAATCCTAACCGAAGCACGAGAGATGAGCACGATCTAACCGGACTTTACTACTCCCTCGTCCTTCTCTACCTCGTCGGACACTTCGACCGCGGAGGTCTCGTCGGCGTCGTCGGGATCCCTGGCGGGATCGGAGCGGGCGATGGAGCTGCGGACGCGGTCAAGGAAAGGTTTGAAGGCCGTCTCCATCGTCATCCAGGCGAGCACCAGCCCTCCGGCGACCACCAGCGCCGTCTTCAGCCCGCCGCCCTCGCGCTCTCTCCTACCCATCTCGCGCTCTCGTTGCCGCTACTCGCTGTGGCACGAAAAGGGAGGGGAAGGAGCGGGGAAGTTATAGAATGGGGGCGAGATGGCGCCAAGCGGTTGACGGAAGACGGAATGGGCCCCGGGTTCTGCCTTAGCGGTTAAGGTAGTCGAGCTTGGACGGCCTGCCTTGGCAATTAAGGTAGTCGAGTTTGGATGGCCTGTTCCGGGCAAAACAGGATACGGCATTTGCTCCGGAGTGCATGTACAAATTTTTTTTGACCGAGATAGGTGGTGTCAAATTAGACTTTGGAGTGCAAATTTAGTTGGCTAGATCACATCGAAAACTAATGTTTAGTTAGACCAGATCCATCCCTAAACCGATGGATCAATCCAACTGCAAAGCAACATATATAGAGATACTTTGTGCACACTTTTTCTTTTTGTCCATCAGTATTTGTGTTGCTTTGTTGTTGAACTGATCTACTAGCTCAGTAGTAGATATGGTCCAACCAATACTTACTCCATGTCAAAGCTTGTTTTTGCCCAATACAATTCAACAACAATCCAGGTCCAATCATCCAGCTTGGATCTCGTCCTACTTTGAAAAACAATTTGGGAGACTGAGTTAACCACACGATTGGTTGTTTTAGGGAAGGTTTAAGCTAGCCTAGAATGAGAGCATTATCATACAAATACGGATTAAGAAATGAACCTTGGGGGAGGTTGTGGTATCTTATACAAATCAAATTGAGATTCCCTGAATTCAAGATTGATTCACGCATGGCCAGTTCTCCAAACATGAACATGCATGATGGGCAAGACATCCATGATTGAATGGCCCCTACACAGAGCATTATCTGTGGTCACCACATAAAAGGCCATGATTGGAGACCTTCTTCAGTTCAGATTGGAGAGAGTCTAAACTGATACAAATTTGATTGGTTCCTATTAGCTAGGGCCGCCTGAGCTATGAGCCCTGCCCAACTTGAAATTAGGTCCATATCTTTTGACTCAAGCCCAACCTAGTTACTTATATTTCGGCCCATCCCACCACAAATCGAAGGTTGGGTTGTGTTGGAGTCGAGGAAGCCTGAAAGACCCATGCATTGTCCAGAGGCTGGGGATTGCGAAAAGAGTTAGGCCCAATTTGAGTTTGGTTGGATAGGACTAGGCATGTGGGTAAGGTCATAGAAGATATGCTAGTTTAATTTCCGAAATCCACAGGTCTTGTTCAAACCCGTGCTGTATGGATCACTTTAGAGCTTAATCAACATGAAATCTGAAACCTATCAGTTTAGGATCACAGATACAGTAGATGGATAATCCAACCCAGCAAGACACTCGTGGCCATCCACTATCAGCTCAAAAGTACCATATAGGCTTCATCTACCGCATGCTTTAAAAAAAAAAAAAAAAAATCATGATAAACAAGTGTTTTGATAGACATATATTATTACATTTTTTGGGTCATGTACTAGATATAATAAACATATGTGGTACATGTAATGTTAATCTTCTTTTACCCACTTGCATTTTCAAAATTATCCTCAACCCCACTTAATTCGGCAAGTAATTTTAGTCAAATTTGGCTAATAAGTAAATAACGTATATCATATTTATGTGGATTAATGACCTGAGCGCCTTGAACCGATCCAACTTAAATTTTTGTAAAATAAGATTATCGACTAATATCAAACCAAGCAAAATCTTGAAAAATATATGAAGCTTTACAATTTTCAATAAATATTTTTTTTATATTTTTTTAAAAATATTTTGCGAGATATTTTCTATAATTAGGTTGGGCCTCCTTATAATGAATACGGCTTCAGCGTAATTGATTGAAACTACTTTATGGCCCTATTGATAAAATGTTGATTGGATGGTTTAGTGGAAGCGAATAGATTCGTTGTCACTCTATTTTGATATAGACTTAAGGAATGAAAAAAAAAGATAATAGAGAACATTCACTAATATTTTTTATTTTTTTATTATTTTTTTCATTCTATTACTTCTTTACATGGCTTTATGTAGTTATACAATGGCTTTTACTATCCTCTCACGTAAATATTTCAGATCATACAGGAGATAAATATTAGTAGTTACATGAACTCTAAGAAATACTTCTTGAGAAAACGAATGACACATCATGACGCATTGACACTTTATTAACTACTCTATTAAATTTGATATATTTTTCCAACATTTAAGATGTTCATCCTAAATCCAGATACCAAATTGTAATAACATAATCCTTTTGACCGTTTTTTAATTTTTCTGGGAAATCACTGTGAATCTTTGACTTAACATACTTAGGGCAAGCAGTGACCCATCAATCGGGATCCAGCAAAACAGAGAACACGTATGCCCATCTTGACCATGAGCCTACCGTCCCGTAGACCAACTCTTTGTCACCCGGGCACGCCATGGAACCGAAGTTACCCACCGGGGCACATCCATGCAAGCAACGAGATCGCTCCACCTTACACCACCGAAGGTCACGTCAATCCCATCCGTTTTAAAGGTCTCAGCCCTTTTCCAGAATAATATAAAAAAAAAAAAAATTATATAAATAATTCAAAATCTAATTTTTTTTAATCAAAATAATATAAAAGAGAAAAATACTATTTTGATTGACGTTTTCTCCCTGCCACGTCACCTCTTTTTTACACGATGGCATCGTCTCAAAATAAAATAAAATAAAATATTATTTAAAATAACATTTTTAAAAACGTCATTCAAAATAGCAGTTTCTATTTTTTCTATAAAAAAAAATTAAAAAAAAATGAAAAAAATAATTTTTAAAATTGTAAATAAATAAATAAATTAAAATTTTAATTTTGATTGAAATTCAAAATATAAAAATTTGAATTTGTAATTCAAATAAAAAAATAATTTTAGATATTTTTTTTCAAATTTTTTTATAAAATGTCTAAAAAAATCTTAAGAAATTAAAAAATTAAAAATATCATAAAAAAAGAAAAAAAAGAAAAAGAAATATGAAAAAAATAAAAATTATAAATTTAATTGAAAAACATTATTTCAAATACTTGTCAAAAAAATTTAAAAAATAAAAAGTACCAATAAAAAATAAAAATTTTTAAAAAATCAAAAAGAAATAAGAATTATAATTTAAAATTTAAAATAAATAAAATTTTTAAAATTAATTGAAATAAAAATATTATTTCAAATTACTTTCTCAAATTAAAATTAATTTATTTAAAAAATATTCAAAAAAATAGCCTAAAAAATTTCATAAAAATAGAAAGAAACGTAAAAAAATAGAAAAATTATATAATTATAAATTTAAATTAAAAAAAATTAATTTGAATTAAATTTTGATAAAAAAATAAATGCATAAAAAAGTGAAAAAATAAAGAAAAATGTGGAAAAAAATTTGTAAATTGAACTTTAAAAAAATAAAAATTTTAACTTTAATTTAAATAAAAAATATCATTTCAAATTACGTTGTCCATTTCAAATTATTTTTTAAAAAAATTATCTCAAGAAAAGAAAAAATATTATAAAAAATAAAAAATAACCTAAAAAAAAGAAAAAAATAGAATTAAAAAAATAAAAATTATAATTCTAATTGAAAAATAAAATTTATAATTTTTTAATTTTAAAAAATAAAAATTATAATTATAATTGAAATAAAAAATATCATTTTAAATAACTAAATTAATTTAAATATAATTATTTAAAAAATATTTTAAGTAAAGGAAAAGAATACGTAATAGAATGCTAAAAAGATAAAAATGGAAGAAAACTGAAATTATAATTTCAAATGATAAAAATTATAAAATAAATTTAAAAAAAGGTATCATAAAATAAATAAATAAATAAATGATAATAAAATAAAAATTATAATTATAAATAAAAAAATTAAATTTTAATTTAAACTAAAAATTATCATTCAAATTATTATCCTCATTATTTAATTAAATTTATTTATTAAAAAATCATAAAAAAATAAATAAAAAAATTAAAAAAATTAAAAAAAAGAATAAAACACCAAAGAGAATGGCGTTTTCTCCTCCCCCCTTCTTCTCTCCTCCTCCCTTCTCCCTCTTCTCCTTCTCCTTCTCCCTTCTCCCTTCTCCCTCTTCTCCAGCGTTTCTCTGGCGGCACGGCGGCACGGCGCACGGTGAGCTGCCTCCTCTCTCTCCCTCTTCCTCTCTCTCCTTCTTCCCCTCTCTCTCTTTTCCCATTTCTCTCGTGCCGGCGGTGGCTCGCGCGTGCCGGCGGCGGGCCGTGCGCCCCAGCGGCGGGCCCCGGCCCCCTCCTTTCCCTCTTCCTCTCTCTCTCTCTTCCTCTCTCTCTCCCTTTTCGTTGGCCGCCGGCCACAGACGGCCAGCGGCGGGCCGCGCACCCCGACGGCGGGCCGCGCGACCCGACAGCGGGCCCCGCACCCTGACGGCGGGGCCCGGCCCCCTCCTCTCCCTCTTCCTCTCTCTCTCCCTTTTCCTTGGCCGCCGGCCACAAACGGCCGGCGGCGGGCCACGCGCCCCGGCGGCGGGCCCCGCATCCCAGCGGCGGGCCCCGGCCCCGTCCTCTCCCTTTTCCTCTCTCTCTCTTCCTCTCTCTCTCCCTTTTCCTTGCCCGTCGGCCACAGACGGCCGGCGGCGGGCCCCGCACCCCAGCAGCGGGCCCCGGCCCCCTCTTCTCCCTCTTCCTCTCTCTCTCTCTTCCTCTCTCTCTCCATTTTCCTTGGCCGCCGGCCACAGACGGCCGGCGGTGGGCCGCGTGCCCCGGCGGCGGGCCGCGTGCCCCGACGGCGGGCCCCGCGTCCCGACGGTGGGCCTCGGCCCCCTCCTCTCCCTCTTCCTCTCTATCTTTCTTCCTCTCTCTCTCCCTTTTCCTTGGCCGCCGGCCACAGACGGCCGGCGGCGGGCCGCGCGCCCCGACGACGGGCCCCGCATCCCGACGGTGGGCCCCGACCCCCTCCTCTCCCTCTTTCTCTCTCTCTCTTCCTCTCTCTCTCCCTTTTCCTTGGCCGCAGGCCACAGACGGCCGGCGGTGGGCCGCGCGACCCGACGGCGGGCCCCGCGTCCCGACGGTGGGCCCCGGCCCCCTCCTCTCCCTCTTCCTCTCTCTCTCTCTCTCTTCCTCTCTCTCTCCCTTTTCCTTGGCCGCCGGCCACAGACCCCCGGCGCCGGGCCCCGCGTCCCGGCGGCGGGCCCCGGCCCCCTCCTCTCCCTCTTCCTCTTCCTCTCTCTCTCCCTTTTCCTTGGCCGCCGGCCACAGATGGCCGGCGGCGGGCCGCGCGGTCCGGCGGCGAGCCCCGCATCCCGATGGCAGGCCCCGACCCCCTCCTCTCCCTCTTCCTCTCTCTCTCTCTTCCTCTCTCTCTCCCTTTTCCTTGGCCGTCGGCCACAGGCCCACAGACGGCCGGCGGCGGGCCGCGCGCCCTGGCGGTGGGCCGCGCGCCCTGGCGGCGGGCCCTGCGTCCCGGTAGCGGGCCGCATCGGGGGGGGCGGCGGGCCCCACCGTGGCGCGGCGGCGGCCCTTGTGGCGGGCCCCAACCCTCCCCTTCTCCGACGGTGGGATACGACAGGTCCGATGCGATGGGCCGCGATGGCGGTGGGGCCCATGGGCTCCGGCGATCACTCTGTGATGGTTCCCGACGGCGGCTCCACGACGGCCCCGCGACGGCCCCCGCGATCGGCCGTCTATTTCAATCTTTTTTTTTATCTCATTAATTTTTTTTTATTTTTATTTTTATCTCATTAGATTCAGATGTGTTGGGTATAAAATCCCCCCTCCAGCCGAAGTTCGTGTCAGGAGTGACCACTCAGGGATTCTACCGGCGTCCAAACTTCGGCGACTTCTCTCCTGCGGTCGAGTCTCCGTAGCATTTCCGAGTTCTGCCGACGGATAAACCTCCACTAGCGTCGACCAGATTCTTCACGACTACAGGAAGACTTCGTCCGGACTCCTATGGGAGCTGGACTTCGTCCCCGACTCCAATTGCAGGTAGACTTCGTCCGGACTCCTATAAGAGCCGGACTTCGTTTCCGACTCCAATTGCAGGTAGACTTCGTCCGGACTCCTACGGGAGCTGGACTTCGTCCCTGACTCCAATTGCAGGTAGACTTCATCCGGACTCCTATGGGAGCCGAACTTCATCCCCGACTCCAATTGCAGGTAGACTTCATCCGGACTCCTACGGGAGCCGGACTTCGTCCCCGACTCCAATTGCAGGTGGACTTCGTCCGGACTCCTACGGGAGCCGGACTTCATCCCCGACTCCAATTGCAGGTAGACTTCATCCGGACTCCTACGGGAGCTGGACTTCATCCCCGACTCCAATTGCAGGTGGACTTCGTCCGGACTCCTACGGGAGCTGGACTTCGTCCCCGACTCCAATTGCAGGTAGACTTCGTCCGGACTCCTACGGGAGCCGGACTTTGTCCCCGACTCCAATTGCAGGTAGACTTCATCCGGACTCCTACGGGAGCCGGACTTCGTCCCCGACATCGATTGCAGGTAGACTTCGTCCGGACTCCTACGGGAGCTGGACTTCGTCCCCGACTCCGACTGCAGGAAGACTTCGTCCGGACCCCTATGGGAGCCGGACTTCGTCCCCGACTCCGACTGCAGGAAGACTTCGTCCGGACTCCTACGGGAGCCGGACTTCGTCTACAGAAAGCCTCTGACTGGGCTCCTACAGCAAATGGTCCTCGCCTATAGTACTAACGCTCAAGGCACCCGACGGTAGACAGCCCGCCAGCAGCATCCGAGCTCCTTTCAGATGGATAGCCACCCCTCTTCGCCAGGCGCTTCAACCGAACTTCGATCGACAGGCCTGGACTCCCTGATAGGCCACAGTAACAGCCACGACTCTGCTCCACCTCCTGCGATGGATTCTGCACGGCTCCATCACTCCCCGTAACAGGCTCCACGCGGCAGGCCACAGTAATAGCCACGATTCTGCTCCACTTCCTGCGACGGATATTGCGCGGCTGCACCACTCCCTGGCGAGTCGCGACAACGGACGTCACTCCACTCTCCGCAACAGACTCCACGTGGCGAGCCATGGTGACAGCCACGACTCCACCTCATTACTCTTCATAATAAATTCCTCTTGGCCCCGAGCGGCCCACTACTAGGCGGTTACAAACGTCGTTATCAATCCGTTGCTCCCTCCGCCTATAAAAAGGGGGGAGTCCAGATACGTTACTCTCTAAGCTCTAATTTTTATCCCAAAAACTCTGCTAAAATTTTCGTTCGAGCACTCCATTCTTGTTGAGACAGAGAACTGACTTGAGCGTCGGAGGGTCTTGCCGGAGCAACCCCCACTCCGGTTTACACTTCTTTTGCAGGTCCCGACGGCGACCGTGACTCCCTCGACTCCAGCTTCTCCGACGCAGATGGATTTTTGCACCAACAGGATTGGCGCTAGAGGAAGGGCGTTGTGCCTTCGCAGTACCCTTGTTCTTAAAGGAGTGCTCAACGGGACCGCCTCCGGTCATCTTCCCCGATATCTCCTCCTCCAGTTTCCTGCCTGGCCTCCACCTGATGCCTCCCCGAAGGGCATCCTCCAAGCGGTCAACGGCCTCCGCGACCAGGTCTCAGCGAGCTCCGCAAGCCCCGGCTCCATCTCCGGCCTCCCAGGCTCCTCCTCCTCCGGCAACAGCAGTCAGCATGGAGCAGTCCGATGATCGGCCTCCGACAGATTTCGCCAACACCATCTTGGGAGAATCCTGGCAGGAAACAACCGATGTATTGGTCGGACCCCTTAAGCGACAAAGGATCGAGGAATCCATAACCTTTACTGAAGAAGATGCTCAGGGAGTTCAATTTTCTCATGACGAAGCAGTTGTAGTTTCTTTAAATATAGCTAATTACGATGTCCGCCGCATTCTTGTCGACAATGAAAGTTCGGCCGACATGTTATTCTATGACGCCTTCTCAAAAATGTCCATCTTTGACGATCATTTGGGGCCGATTAGCTCCCCCTTGGTAGGGTTTACCGGCGATGCTGTCCCGATGGAGGGGGTAATAACCTTGACTGTGGTTGCGGGTCGATATCCAAGGCAATCCAGGGCTTTGGTGAATTTTCTGATGGTGAAGGCGCCGTCAGCCTACAACGCTATCCTCGGCTGACCCAGTCTCAATGCTCTTCGGGCCGTGGTGTCAACCTATCATTTGAAATTGAAATTCCCTACTCACCAGGGGGTCGGAGAAGTCAGGGGAGACCAGGCCCTGGCCAGACACTGCTACAACATAGCCTTGCAAAGAAGCGACCAATCTGACCTCTGTCCTGTTGATGAATTGGATGCCCACGACGATCTCGCTGAGGAAAGGGGCGGCCCAATCGAAGACCTGGTTTCGATCCCTTTGAACGATGGGGATACGGAGCATGCGGTGAAGATCGGCTCCAACCTGGGGGAAGAGGTGCGGACGCAGCTCATTGATTTTCTGTGAAAGAATGCGGATGTTTTCGCTTGGGTCCCAGCAGACATGCCAGGGATTGATGCAGAAGTCATGGAACACCGTCTAGCCGTTGATCCAAAGCATCGACCGACGAAGGAAAAAATCCGAGGTCATGCACCGGAGAGGCAGAAAGCAATAGCCGAGGAAGTGGATAAACTCCTGAAAGCCAGATTCATTAGAGAAGTCAATTATCCTGATTGAATTTCCAACGTCAAGTGGAGGATGTGTATAGACTTCAAAAAGCTGAATAAAGCCTGCCCGAAGGACAGCTACCCTCTGCCCAGAATTGATCAACTGGTGGATGCAATCTCGGGCCACGAGCTTCTCATCTTTATGGACGCATTCTCCGGCTATAATCAAATCAGGATGGTGCCAGAAGATGAAGAAAAGACTACTTTCATTACTAACCATGGTCTTTACTGTTACAGGGTCATGCCATTTGGCCTCAAAAATGCAGGTGCGATCTATCAGCGGTTGGTGAACAAAATCTTCAAGGAGTAGATCGGTCGCAACATGGAGGTCTATGTGGACGACATGCTCGTGAAAAGTAAATCTTCCATGAACCACGTCACCGACCTCGAGGAGACCTTCGGTGCACTCCAGAAATATAAGATGAAGCTAAACCTGACTAAGTGTGCTTTCAGAGTGATCTCGGGGAAGTTCTTGGGCTTCATGGATCAGGGTGCGGGATTGAGGCCAACCCAGAGAAAATTTGTGCCATCCAGGAGATGGCCACCTCAAAGTCGATAAAAGAGGTTCAGCGCCTTACAGGGAGGGTGGCAGCCCTGAATCGCTTCGTTGCGAGGTCGGTCGAACGGTGCTTATCCTTCTTCCAAACCCTCAAGTGGCTGAAGGACTTCTGTTGGACCACTGAGTGCCAACAGGCGTTCGAAGAACTAAGGAGCTACCTCGGCTCACCCCCTCTGTTGGTGAAGCCCGAGCCTGGAGAGGAGTTATTCTTGTACCTGACGGTCTCCCCTATGGCTCTCGCAGCAGTTCTCGTCAAGGAAGAAGCAAAAATTCAACAACCGATCTACTACATCAGTCGCACGTTGAGAGATGCCGAAACCAGGGACACTAAATTAGAGAAGCTAACTTACGCCCTGTTGATTGCAGCCCGAAAGCTCCGACCCTACTTTCAAGGACACACCGTAACATTGCTCACTGACCAGCCGATCAAGAAGATCCTACACCGGACAGATGCCTCCGGGAGGATAGCGCAATGGGCGATCGAGCTCACAGAATTCGATATCAATTATCGACCCAGACCGGCAATGAAAGTCCAGATATTGGCGGACTTTATAGTAGAATGCACTATCTCGGAGGAAGCCGAATCTGAACAGGGTAAAATTGACGGCCTGGAGCCCCGACCGAACTCCTCCGAAGAAGAAGCAGCCCCCCCGATTGCTTTTGGGCCCTCTACGTGGATGGATCCTCCAACATGTCGGGCGCAGGCGCGGGCCTGATCTTGATCAGTCCGGAGGGGATCGTCGTGGAGTACGCTCTGTACTTCGAGTTCCTCACAACTAACAATGGAGCAGAATACGAAGCTCTGATCGCAGGGTTGAGGATCGCCAAAGAATTGGGAGTAGATCGGCTCCAAGTTCACAGCGACTCCCAATTGGTAGTGGGACAAGTCAACGAAAACTACGAAGCACGGGAGGACAGCATGGCTAAGTATCTTGAAAAGGTAAAGGAGCTCATCCCCGCCTTTAGTAGCTTCCACATCAGGCAGATTCCAAGAATGAAAAATACCAGGGCCGATCTTCTCTCCAAGCTGGCTACACTGGCTCCGGCTGAATTGCCCAAGGGTGTTCTCTTTGAAGTTCTAAAGTGCCCAAGTACGGAAGAGTCACGGCCCGTGATGGAAATTGATCATGAGCCCAGTTGGATCGACCCACTGGTGGCATATCTCAGGGACGGAGTTCTCCCTCATGATGCAAAAGAAGCTTGGAAGCTCAGAAATCAAGCCTCCCGATACATTCTCTATGAGGGCAAGCTGTACAAGAGATCATACTTCTTGCCCCTCTTAAAATGTTTCCGACCTTCAGAAGCTGATTATGCTTTGTGGGAGGTGCATGAGAAAATCTGCGGAAGCCATCTAGGGGCTATATCCTTATCCCACAAGTTGCTCTGCCAAGGGTATTACTGGCCGACAATGTATCGTGACTCCATTGAATACGTCAGAAAGTGTGACCGATGTCAGAGGTATGCCAATGTTCAGAGATAGCCCGCCGCTGAGCTTACACCCTTGAGTGCCCCATGGCCATTTGCGCAATGGGAAATGGATATCCTTGGACCCTTTTCTGTGGCATCGGGGTAGAGGAAGTTCCTCCTGGTAGCAATTGACTATTTCACTAAGTGGGTCGAAGCCGAACCGCTGGCGAAAATCACAGAAGCTAAAGTGCAAGACTTCGTCTGGAAGTCAATCGTTTGCAGGTTCGGCCTGCCGAGAACCTTAATTACTGATAATGGGCGGCAATTTGCGGGAGCGAGATTCGCCAAATTTTGTGAAGACCTAAACATCTCCCACAACTTCACATCGGTAGTCCATCCTCAGGCGAACGGTGAAGTCGAAGTGACCAACAGAACTCTGCTGCAAGGGATCAAGACAAGGCTCGAAAAGGTGAAGGAAACATGGGCAGACGAACTTTACCATATGTTGTGGGCGTACCGAACTATCCAAAGACTGCCCACGGGGGAGACCCCCTTCGTTCTAGCCTTCGGCACGGAGGCTGTTATCCCAATTGAGCTCAAGCTCCCGTCGGCACGAGTCGTGGCATTCGACGAACATCACAATACGCAAAGTCTTAAAGCCAACCTCGACTTGCTGAAAGAAAAGTGGGAGGTAACTCAAATTCAGATGGCAGCCTACAGACAGAAAGTCGCTCGCTATTACAATTTCTGAGTCAAAAATAAAGTCTTTAGAGCAGGAGACCTAGTTCTTCGATGAGCCGCTGTCTCGCAACCTCAGGATCGAGGGAAGCTTGCCCCAAATTGGGAAGGCCCGTACGAAGTCAAGGAAGTAGTCCGGCCCGAAACTTATTACCTCAAGGAGCTCGGAGGAGCAGACTTCCCGCAACCATGGAGCTCAAAAAATTTACGAATGTATTACCGATAACTTTATTTTAAATGAAAGTCTTATATTCACATGTCTTCTCTCTTGGCACGAGCCTATATCGACAGGACGATCGAAACAAACCGTGTCGAGAGCAGGAGGAGACCTCGACAAAGTCGAAGGCCCGGTTACATATAGATTGAATGGGGGGAGAGGCCCTGCAACGCCCACATGTGCCCCCACAGTCATGTTAGGAACAGGAGGAGAACCTCGTCCTAACATGAGCAAAGTCGAAGGCCCGGTTACATTCAGACCGGATGGAGGGAGAGGCCCTGCAACGCCCATATGTGCCCCCACAGCCATGTTAGGAACAGGAGGAGAACCTCATCCTAACATGAGCAAAGTCGAAGGCCCGGTTACATATAGACCGGATGGGGGGAGAGGCCCTGCAACGCCCACATGTGCCCCCACAGTCATATTAGGAACAGGAGAAGAACCTCGTCCTAACATGAGCAAAGTCGAAGGCCCGGTTACATTCAGATCGGATGGGGGGAGAGGCCCTGCAACGCCCATATGTGCCCCCACAGCCATGTTAGGAACAGGAGGAGAACCTCATCCTAACATGAGCAAAATCGAAGGCCCGGTTACATTCAGACCGGATGGGAGGAGAGGCCCTGCAACGTCCATATGTGCCCCCACAGCCATGTTAGGAACAGGAGGAGAACCTCATCCTAACATGAGCAAAGTCGAAGGCCCAGTTCTATTTAGACCGGATGGGGGGAGAGGTCCTGCAACGTCCATATGTGCCCCCACATCCATGTTAGGAACAGGAGGAGAACCTCGTCCTAACATGGGCAAAGTCGAAGGCCCGGTTACACTTAGACCGAATGGGGGGAAAGGCCTTGCAATGCCCATATGTGCCCCCACATCCACGTTAGGGACAGGAGAAAAATCTCGTCCTAACATGAGCAAAGTCGAAGGCCCGATTACATTTAGATCGGATGGGGGGAGAGGTCCTGCAGCGCCCATATATGCCCCCATAGCCCTGTTAGAGACAAGAGGAGGACCTCGTCCTAACCAGAGCTGAAACCTATTACGTCAGAAATAGGAAAAGAACCTCATCCCGACACCAATTAAGGTCTGGTCATTCAAGACCAGATGAAAAAAAGGAAACCTTCCCAACAACCCCTCCACGCTCCCGCAACCCCATCAAGAGCAGGGGGACTAAGTGCAGGGGGACTAAGAGCAGGGGGAAAACCCTCACTCGAAAAAAAAAAAAGAAAAAGAAACAGAAAGAAAGAGGGGTTAAAAAGAAAAGCGATGAACTACATCAGCGATGACTGAAAAATAATTTACATTAAAAATATAGGGAACCTCGTCCCGACGAGGATGGGAGTTCTCATCAAAATCTTCGTTCTCCAAAAGAGCTCTCAACACGGGCCAAGAATAAGACGGCTTCCTCAGGGCGATAAGAAGCTTAGACTTTCGAGCTCGAACTCTGAAAGAAGGTATCAAACTCGAGCGGTCCCGGATAAATCAGCGGCCACAAACAGAGAGACGGGTCAATGCGACAGCAATCGGGTACCTCCGAATGGCATCGATACCGAGCGAGGCAAAAATCGAAGGAAGATCGACAAACGACAATTCAACACGTGAGTAAAAGAGATAGCGAAAAATTCCCTTCTCATGTTATTTACTAAATGTGTATTACAGAGCCCTTAAGGCTGAAGAAGAAAAGAAAAAGAGGAGGGGAATACAACAATAACAATAGCGAAGCTCGACAGGCGACGATTTGACGCAAAATGCGGACAAGATAATAAAATCTCTTTCTCATTCTCGATTAACAAGATGTACATTACATGACCCTGAGGTCCAAAAAAAAAAAAATATTACTACAAGACTCGGAAGGAACACATTAGGGACCGCTTCAAGCTTTCGACTTCTCCTTCCGGTTCCATCCTTCTCGGCAGTATTTTCCAGTGCGTGTGATAAATCTCTCGGCTCTCGCCCCCCGCCTCATTCCGCTTCATCGCCGAAACCCCAGCCCTAGGGGGAAAAGGGGGGATAGAATTCAAGGGGCAGCGACGGTGACGGCAGCAGCGACGACGACCTGCGTCGGAAAGAACCAGAAGTACCCCGGAGGCCGTGAAGGCACCGGAGGCATGCACCTCCACCGTGTCCTCCACGACAACCACTGTCCTAGGTACTTCGACAAGATCGGCATGCGCTACTTCCACCGTCCCCACAATAAGTTCTACTGCCCCACCGTCAGTGCCGACTGCTTCTGGTCCCTCGGCCCCAACGATGTCAAGAATCCCACCACAGCTTGTGACGACAACTCTGCCCCCTTGACCGGTGTCACCCCGTTCAACTACTCCAAAATTTTCGGATGGAACGCGCTCACCGGTTCTTTCCATAATTAAATCCCTGTTGTTGAAGGAATTCTCCCTCGAGCCCCCTTTGAGGCGGTGGGAACCCTCAATGACAGTTCGACAGTCGGAGAATTCGCAGGCCGCTGTTTTTCTCCTCCTACTCCGCTTGATCCATGGCATCCTCTCGAGGTTGGCCTCCGGGGGAGAAGCCCCGACGGGAGAACCCTTCGAGGGGGCTCGGAAGACTGAAGGCGGCAGGGAGCCGGTGGAAATGGTGAAGACTGGTGCGAAGAGTGCTTAGAGTCAAAAAGGGCGTCGATGGAGTGACAAAACTCTCAGGCGAAGTGAAGTCCCTGGAGGGAAAGAGGGGGCTTAAATAAGCAACAGGGCCTGGCGCAGTTATGGCGGCGGATATCCCTAAGTCCACCAGCGCCCGCCACGTGTCTCACTCACCATGACGTAGGACTAGCTGCTAGCGAGACCATTATGGTGTGGCGCTTAGGACTACGCTCCGGGAGGAATTTCGAAAGGACTCTTCGGATCGCCCTAATCGAAAAAAGACTCCAGCACGCGCGCATTGAATGCCAAGATTTTCGAGGGCGGTCATGTGCGAAATTCAAGGAAACAACTTTGGCTGTGAAAATTTTTTTATACTTCCTTCGTTCGAAACTCAAACTCGAAAGTAGGGGGACTGGTGTTGGGTATAAAATTCTCCCTCCAGCCGAAGTTCGTGTCAGGAGTAACCACTCAGGGATTCTACCGACGTCCGACCTTCGACGACTTCTCTCCTGTGGTCGAGTCTCCGCAGCATTCTCGAGTTTTGACGATGGATAAACCCCCACCAGCGTCGACCAGATTCTTCACGACTGTAGGAAGACTTCGTCCGGACTCCTACGAGAGCTGGACTTCATCTCCGACTCCAATTGCAGGTAGACTTCGTCCGGACTCCTACAGGAGCCGGACTTCGTCCCCGACTCCAATTTGCAGGTAGACTTCATCCGGACTCCTACGAGAGCTGGACTTCGTCCCCGACTCCAATTGCAGGTAGACTTCGTCCGGACTCTTACGGGAGCCGGACGTCGTCCCCAACTCCAATTGCAGGTAGACTTCGTCCGGACTCCTACGGGAGCTGGACTTCATCCCCGACTCCAATTGCAGGTGGACTTCGTTCGGACTCCTATGGAAGCTGGACTTCGTTCCCGACTCCAATTGCAGGTAGACTTCGTCCGGACTCCTACGGGAGCTGGACTTCATCCCCGACTCCAAATGCAGGTGGACTTCGTCCGGACTCCTACGGGAGCTGGACATCATCCCCGACTCTAATTGCAGGTGGATTTTGTCCGGACGCCTACGGGAGCTGGACTTCATCCCCGACTCCAATTGCAGGTAGACTTCGTCCGAACTCCTACGGGAGCCGGACTTCGCCCCGACTTTGATTGCAGGTAGACTTCGTCTGGACTCCTACGGGAGCCAGACTTCATCCCCGACTCCGACTGCAGGAAGACTTCGTCCGGACTCCTATGGGAGCCAGACTTCATCTACAGAAAGCCTCTGACTGGGCTCCTACAGCAAATGGCCCTTACCTATAGTACTAACGCTCAAGGCACCCGACGGTAGACAGCCCGCCAGCAGCATCCGAGCTCCTTTCAGATGGATAGCCACCTCTCTTCGCCAGGCACTTCAACCGAACTTCAATCGACAGGCCTGGACTCTCTGACAGGCCACAGTAACGGCCACGACTCTGCTCCACCTCCTGCGATGGATTCTGCGCGGCTCCATCACTCCCCGTAACAGGCTCCATGCGGCAGGCCGCAGTAATGGCCACGATTCTGCTCCACTTCCTGCGATGGATACTGCACGGTTTCATCACTCTCTGGCGAGTCACGACAACGGACGCCGCTCCACTCTTCGCAACAGACTCCACGTGGCGAGCCATGGTGACAGCCACGACTCCACCCCATTACTCTTCATAATAAATTCCTCCTAGCCCCGAGCGACCCACTACTAGGCAGTTACAAACGTCGTTATCAATCCGTTGCTCCCTCCGTCTATAAAAAGGGGGGGCCCCAGATACGTTACTCTCTAAGCTCTAATTTTTATCTCAAAAACTCTGCTAAAATTTGTGTTCGAGCACTCCATTCTTGTTGAGGCAAAGAACTGACTTGAGCATCGGAGAGTCTTGCCGGAGCAGCTCTCACTCCGGTTTAGACTTCTTTTGCAGGTCCCGGCGACGACCGCGACTCCCTCGACTCCAGCTTCTCCGACGCAGGCGGATTTTTGCACCAACAAGATGTATTTCAAATTTTTAAATATATTACATTTCATGAAAATATAAACCCGTCAATTGACTAATGTAAAATATTCTACGTTATCCGTATAAAATATATATTAAATATATATTTTTGTATGGATATCGTAAAATATATACGTTGGTCAATTGATTATCCAGTTTGGACAGTTTGGGAATTACATTTAATTCTATAGATAATTACATTATTCGAATGATATGCAGAGGGTTCGAGAAAAATTTTGGATAGTATTTTTCTATAGTTCTCCTCACACATTTTGAGTCGTGTGGGGAGAACTAAGGAAAAATACTGTCGAAATTTCTTTCAGTCCTTTTTGCGTATTGTTTGATTAATGTAATTAATCCATAGAATTAATGCAATTCTCGAATGGGATAGGATCTATCTGTACCTATTTGTTGATGATATGGTGCATGTATCATGTAAATCTTTTGAAATGATAAAATAATTAATAATATTAAATAATAATATTGATTTTTTTATAGGTTTTTCTGAGAAAATGGTCAGTACTCGAGTTCGTGTACTATTGTATTATGATGGCATGATATAGAATGATGAAACTGGTGTGCAGTACAGTCACCCTGCAAATCGGATGATTAGAGTATCTTCATCATTATCACGTCAAGAATTATTGGATTATTTATACGGCAGTATTCCTGTAGACAAAGAAAAATATGAAATAAAATTGAAATAAAAATTTCCTAATCTGTCGGGATAGTTAATGCAGAGTAAATATATCTTGGTTCCAATTGATAACGATGAAGATGTCGAAGAAATGCTGACTTTTTCTTTGAAATATTCAGAATGTCGATTTTTAGAATTATATATTGAAAAGAAAGATGTACCAAGCTTTGGATATCATAGTCGGCTTTTAACTCAAGCGGATAATAATGTTGGGCCTTCCTCACCTTTCGTAACTCCTATGATGCAAATCGATAGTGTTGAGATCGGTTTTGCAGAACAATATTTCACTACTGTCGATCCTAGCTGTCCAATTATTCCAAGTGCTATGGTGACTTCTCCTGTGTCTTCTGCTATGGTGACTTCTCCTTTGCTGGTAAGTGCGGGAGACGACACTCATATAGAAAATGATGACTGGATAGTCGGTGGAATAAATTCTGATAGTCTGGGTTTTGAGTCAGATGAAAATGGAGATGAAGACTATTGGATGGATGAGGACAGTAGCAGTAATGATGATGATGATGATGAAGATGAGAATGATGATGAAGATGTTCAAGCTAATATTAATGTGGAAGAACCTCAACCTCGCTTGCATGAACCTCCATAATATTTTAATGATATAAATTTAGATGATGGTGGTTGTGTTAGTGCTAGTCGAAGATTGAATTCGGACAATCAGTTTTGGGACTCTTCGATGACTGAATTTTCTAAAGGTCTAATATTTGAGAGTAAAGATTATATAAGGAGAGCTGTTGATCTTTATCACATTATGAAGCATCGTACATACAATGTAGTTCAGTCGCATTTGAAATTATGGTCTGTACGATGCGCATCATCAGATAATGTTCAGCATTGTAAATGGAAGCTTCGTGCTGCATTGTTGAAAAAATATGGATATTTTCAAATCACAAAATATGAGGGTCCTCACACTTGTTTGTTTACGGGATTGAGTCGAGACCACAAACATGTCAGTGGAAGGATGATTAGCACATTAGTCTGACATATTGTTGAGAAAGATTCTGGTATTAAAGTTGAAGCTATTGTGGCAGCCGTTAATGATCAATTTCAATATACAGTATCATACAGGAAAGCATGATGTGGAAAGCAGAAGGCATTGGTTGATATTTATGGAGAATGGGAGCCGTCTTATGCTAATTTATCTTATTATATGACTGTACTTCAACATGCAAATCCCGGTATAGTTATTTCATAGAATTTTTTTTAAGCTGTGAATTCTAATGTCTGAGTTTTAAATTATATTTTCTGGGCTTTCAAACCATCTATCCAGGGTTTTACGCACTGCCGTCCTGTAATCAGCATTGATGGCACGCACTTGTATGAAAAATTTAAAGGTAAGATATTAATTGCATCAGGCATTGATGCAGAGAATGGGATATTTGCATTAGCATATGCAATTGTCGATGAGGAGACGACTGCAAGTTGGAGTTTATTTTTTTTCCAGCTCAGAACACATATCGTTAAAGATAGAAATGGAATATGCTTAATTTCTGACAGACATCCAGGTATATTAAATGCCATCGCAGATGAGTCTATTGGATGGAGTCCACCACATGCCTATCACCGATACTGTTTAAGACATATCTACAGTAATTTCAATACTCATTTTAAAAATGTGTAGCTGAAAAGAGCAGTATGGCAAGTAGGAAGCGCTCATCAAGTTCGCAAATTCAACTTTATCATAGGTAGGATCAGAACAGTGAATGAAGAAGCTTGGAGCTGGTTGTCCGAGATAGAAAAGGAGAAGTGGACATTGGCACATGATGATGGACTGCGCTATGATGTCTTAACTACAAATTTGTCGGAGGTTTTTAACAGTATTTTACGAGGAGCTAGAAATGTGCCAATTACAGCTTGTGTTCAAATGATATTTTATCATCTTGTCAAATATTTCAATACAAGGCATGCCCAAGCCTTGAGATATGTAGAGGAGAATCTAAATAATATTTTTACCCCTCATATTGCAATTAAGATTGCTGAAGATCAAGTTAAAGCTAACCAGCACCGAGTAACAGCATTCAACCTTCAAAGAGGTATATATGAAGTGCTTACGAAGAGAGCAAGCGGAGGGTTACGAGGTGGAAGAAATTTTCATACTGTTACTTTAGCTGAAAAAAAATATTCTTGTGGAAAGTGGAGCATGTACAAATATCCATGTTCACATGTTTTAGCTGTGTGTCAAGAAATTACTGTACATTTTAGTGATTTTGTGGATGATGCATATACAATTACAGCATATATGAATGCTTGGAGCGGTGATTTTAATCCATTACCACATGAAGATTATTGGATGCATACACGTATGTTCGAATGTATTCCTGATCATCATCGTTTGAGACCCAAGCAGAAAGGTAGACCAAAGTCAATGAGACTACGAAATGAGATGGATGATAGGCAAATAAGAAGTAAGAACCACTGTGGCATTTGTAGGAAACAGGGTCATGACCGCCATCGCTGTCCTAGGATACTTCAACATACTTCAACTTCAAGCAGTGGAAGAAATTAAAGGCTTCAAAAATTTATTTTTGTCATTGTTTTATGTATTTCTGTGAGATTGTATTTGAATTTACGCGTTTAATATCTTGAGATGAACTTAATTTTATGTTTAAGTTGTATTGTATGATAATATTATGTTTAAAAAAAAATTTAAAATATATTGTCTTATTTTTTAATACATCTGTGATAATATTGCTTGAGACAATGTATTATGACTTACGATCCGTGGTATTCCGGTCCTCGAGATAGCAGTATTCTTATATTGCAGGAACACCATCGATCACAGACTATTTTAGATGGCGGCGTAAGCATTACAATCTTATTTACTATTTAAATTTTTATTTAAAAGGTCATGTACGTTATCTAATTATTATATTTTATTGTAGGAGTCCAGACACTTTTGTCTACGACGATCCGATGCTGATTTCTGGAGGACATCCCACATAGAGTGTTAGATTATTTACGATATCTGATATTTTATGGAGTATATCGGACTGATCGTATACAGATGGACGTTGGTCTTATTACTGCTTTGCTTGAGAGATGGCGTCCAGAGACACACACATTTCATCTTCCATTTGGTGAGACGACCATCACTTTACAGGATGTTAGCATCCTTACTGGACTACCAGTTAATGGAGATCCAGTTACCGTAGTTGATCCCACGCTTACCATTCCAGAGTGGCAGGCTTTGTGCTTGCGATTGCTAGGGTTTGAGCCCGACGCATATTTTTTCGATCATTTACGATTCAGGATTGAGTGTTTGGATGATCGTTATCGATATTTTCATATTGCGGATGATGCACCAGAGGAGATGGTGCAGCAGTATGTTAGGGGTCAGGTGCTGCAGTTGCTAGGTGGTGTCCTGTTATCCGATACTTCATCGAATAAGATGAAGTTGATATTTTTGCCATTATTAGAGGATTTAGACTTCACTCGTCAACTTAGTTGGAACAGTGCAGTACTAGCTTGCCTATACAGAGCTATGTGTCGGGGTTCTTATGCTGATCAGAGCGAGATTGGTGGTTATCTTGTATTATTACAGGTATATAAATTAAAAATTTTTATTTTTAATATTTAATTATATTTTATATTGGATATATCATTTATTTAATTTTTGAAATTTACAGATTTGGGTATGGGAGCGTATGCCGATTATCAGTCCATTACGACGACAGTTGCTCGAGATGCATCAGAGCAGCAGGATCCTGATGTTTCATTCAGACTAGACGGACCATTGGGATACAGGTATCGAAATATTATTTTTTTTATTTCAAATTTACTATTTTAAATTTATTTAATATTAATACATTGTGAAACAGATGGAACGTTGCATTCAACGTTCATCACGTATCGACGAGAGTGGCATCGGTTTATAGGTGCCAGTTGGATACATTAGTTGATACATCTAGATGGATAAATTTTAAATTTTTTATAAATATCATTTTACAGTATTCATAATCTATTAAAATTTTAGCTTACTAATTTTTTTTATTTTAACTATATCAGTTTTTGTGGGAGCCATATACAGATGGGATATTGGCTATACTGCCGCAGATGTGTACAGTTAGACACGACATATGGACTGCTAGGGTGCCACTTATTTGTTTTGATATGGTAGAGTGGCATCTTCCCGATCGTGTCCTACGGTAGTTTGGTCAGACTCAGGGCATCCCAGAGTAGTTTGATACCAGTCAGGGACTTCATCGTATTGATCGATGAGGGAGAGCTCGTATTGACTGGCGTATCAGACATGCAGAGTACATCGATATTTGGGATGCACGTCGAGATCACATTGTTCATGGTGATCCTATTTTGAGAGGTCGTTCATATACTGATGACCACATGGCTTGGTTTTTTAGCATTACGGTGCGAGTCATTGGACAGTCTCAGTATGCAGTTTCTGGATACGAGGGCGAGAGTTCTACTGTGTGTCTTTTGATAAGATTACGAAAATTACTTTATGTTATTTGTGTTATATTTTTATTTTATATTTTACATTATACTGACTGTTTTATTTTTATTTTGTAGATGATTCTATGTCGGATCTCGTGTTGGATGCTCGTCGTGCTTTATCTACGACTGATGAGGACGAGCGGATTCGGATACTGCAGGAGATAGAGAGAATAAGTTTCAAAATATTGGTGGCGATTGATGTTGATCCACATACCTGTGCGCCTTGGTATGGAGCAGCTCCGGCACCAGATATGAGTTATACGCCGTCATCATATGTTTCACATATACCATCACCGCATATTCTGCAGATGTCATCATTCGATGCTGTACAGATGCCATCGCCTTTTGATCCACAGATGGCAGCGCCTTCTTCTTCATACATCCCCCAGATGACATCATCGGGTATCAGTTGGCCACATGAGTATGATACTTTCTTTTCAGGTCCATCCGTGTATCCAGATGAGAGAGTTGAACGGGTCTCTCAGTCCGTAGATGATCCGACAGCATCAGTTATTTCTGAGCAGCATGATCAGCAGATCTCCTCCACTGATATAGAGGAGGAGCCATCACAGCAGGAGCAGCCGGCGAGGACCTTCCTGAGAAGGTCCAAGCGACCACGGGCATCGCGACGTCCTTGTGGGACTTAGCCTTTGTTATATTTGTATTTAATATTTTTTACATTTTTATTGTACTATTTTTTTGTACGTTTGACATTTTTATTCTATTTAATAATATTAAATATTGATTTTATTTTATATTATTTAATTTCAAGTGATCGGATATTATGATTTGTGCATATGGATACACATACTCGAACGTGTCTCAGAACATTAGGAGAGAAAAAGTTATGCTAAAAGGACTATAAAAATTATAACGTAAATAATAATATATCGAATGTTGCTCTTTGAATTGATTTTGATAGTTACAAAGCATTTGAGGGGATTATTAATGATTTTGGTTTGAAAAAAGATTTATTGTATTTCAGAGATAAAATCATAATTTTATCAGATCTGATTCGAAAGTTTCAAGAGCAAGAACAAAAGATGTGTAATTTATTGGAGGTAATTTCAATATTTTTGAAAGTGTATTTTGTAAGAAAAACAGATTTATATTTTTGAGTCGACCCCATGAATCGACTCATGGCTAAAAGGGCTGAACGGCACGCAAAATTTTTGGCTACCACACTCTGTGAGTCGACCCCTTGGCTTTCTTTCTGATAATTTTATTTTTAAAATTTATTTTTTTAATATTTTTTAAAAATTTTAATTTTAAATGAGAAAAATAAGTTGAAATGATTTTTTTATTTCATTTAAAATTAGATTATTTTAATTCAAAATTATTCTTTATATTTTTTTTACCGACCTTCTGACGTCGGTGGCCAACGAAAAAGAGAGAGAGAGAGAGGAAGAGGGAGAGAGAAAAGGCAACTCACCGCCGTGCAGCCGTGCCGTCGGAGAGATGCCGGAGAAGGGAGAAGAGGGAGAAGGGAGAAGGGAGAAGAGGGAGAAGGAGAGGAGAAGGGGGGAAGGAGAAAACGCCATTCCCTTCGACGTTTTCTTTTTTTTTCTCTTTTCCTTTTTTTAATTTTTTTAAATTTTTTTATAATTTATTTAATTATTTTTTTATAATTTTTTAATAAATAAATTTAATTAAAATTTATTTATTAAATTTTTTTAATGAGGATAGTAATTTGAATGATAATTTTTAATTTAAATTAAAGTTAAAATTTTTTTTATTTATAATTATAATTTCTATTTTATTACCATTTTTTCTCTTTTATTTACTTCTTTTATGATATTTTTTTTAAATTTAATTTATAATTTTTATAATTTGAAATTATAATTTTAGTTTTCTTTCATTTTTATCTTTTTGACATTCTATTACCTATTTTTTTTATTTAAAATATTTTTTAAATAATTATATTTAAATTAATTTAGTTATTTAAAATGTTATTTTTTATTTCAATTATAATTATAATTTTTATTTCTTAAAATTGAAAATTATAAATTTTATTTTTCAATTAGAATAATAATTTTTATTTTTTTTTCAATTCTATATTTTCCTTTTTTTCTTTTTTAGGGTATTTTTTATTTTTTACAATATTTTTTTCTTTTCTTGAAATACTTTTATAAAAAATATTTTAAAATGGAAAACATAATTTGAAATTATATTTTTTATTTGAATTAAAGTTAAAATTCTTATTTTTTAAAAAATTTAATTTATAAATTTCTTTTTTTTCATATTTTTTCCATATTTTTTCACTTTTTTATGCATTTATTTTTTTTATCAAATTTTACTTCAAATTAAAATTTTAATTTTTTTATTCAAATTTACAATTATATTATTTTTTTATTTTTTTTCATTTCTTTCTATTTTTATGAAATTTTTTAGGCTATTTTTTTTATTTATTTCAAATATTTTTTAAATAAATTAATTTTAATTTGAGAAAGTAATTTGAAATGATATTTTTATTCTAATTAATTTTAAAAAATTTATTTTTTTAAATTTTAAATTATAATTCTTATTTTTCTCGATTTTTTTAAAATTTTAATTTTTTAATGGTACTTTTTATTTTTTTTTTTAAATTTAGATATTTTTTTAAAAAATAATTTGATAAAAAATGATCTAAAATTATTTTTTTATTTGAATTACAAATTCAAATTTTTATATTTTAAATTTTAATTAAAATTAAAATTTTAATTTATTTATTAATTTAAAATTTTAAAAATTATTTTTTTCCCATTCTTTTTTGATTTTTTTCTTTTTGTTGGTGGAAAAAATAAAAATATTATTTTGAATGGTATTTTTAAAAATGCTATTCAAAATGGTATTTTTAAAAATATCATTTTAAATAGAGTTTCTTTTTTTTTTTTCCAGAACGCTGCTATCGTGGAAAAAAAAGAGATGACGTGGAAGGGGAAAAAACGTCATTCAAAATGGCGTTTTCTCCTTTTGCATTACTTTGATAAAAAAATTAGATTTTGAATTATTTTTATAAATAATTTTTTTTATATTATTTAGGAAAAGAGCTCCACGTCATGCGTGGATACTTCATGCATCCATGCGGAACCAATCCCATCAAATCACCATGCAATGATGACGTACATCATCCATCCATCTATCTAAATTTTTAATCATCGAGCCTGGATCTCATCTGGCTTTGAAAAATAATTTGAGAGGCTGGATTAATTCAGAGCCGTCAACGGACGGAATCCAAACCTAAAATCTATGAATATTTATCTAATTGATTCCGATCCGATATGAATATAGATCTATTTATTCGGATTCGGATTCAAATCTAATAAATTATAATATAAATAGATAGAATCTGAATATTTAATATTCAAATTTGATGATTTGAAATTTAAATAATATAATATAATAATATTATATATATATTAATTAAAAATTCAATGATCTAAAATTTTTAAAAAATAAAAAAATTTTGGATGACTGAGAGCGTGTCTCAATTTTCACATCCTCATTCTCGAATTCTCCCATTCCTCTCTCCCTCTCTTAGTCTCTCTCTCCCTCTCTTAGTCTCCTTATCTTTCTCTCAGTCTCCTCGATGGCGCCTCCCCCTCTTTTCTCACTCCGAACGTCCTGTTTCTCCCTCTTTGCTGTGAGATCTACTCATCTACGGCTGGATCTCGACACCAAGGCCATGGATGGAGGAGATCCACTCCAAAAGGAGATCCTCTCTCCCTTTTTGTCTCTCAATCTCCCTCTCTCTTTCTTTCAGTCTCCCGCTTTCCCTCTTCATCGAGATCCCTCTATTAGAAAATATGCTTCGAGATTCGATCCATATTAAGTCCACAACGAGATCCATGACGAACAAACGGAGTCCAACGAGCCCAAGAACAGTCCAAACGAAATCCAGACGGAGGAGATACGTACGAAAGAAGGATGGCCCGGTGCACGAGGTGGCGACTGTGGCACCGTCGGGCCCGATGGAGATGCGTGCATGCAAATGCGAGCAGCCCAATGCGCGGGTGGGCTCAGCATGGGCGTGCGGGCAACCCAGCACCCTGCACGGTCCACTATGGACCGCGGGGTGTTGGGCAGTCCATGGGACCGCATGGATCGAAGTCACGGTCCACACGTGGTTCAGGTGGTTTTCTGTGCGATCCGACTGCCCAGATCGTAGTCAGTCATGATCAGATGGCTGAGGATGAATCCAGACGTGATTAGATAATCGGTGGCCCTGATGTGTGTGATCGGACAGCTCTGGGGCAAGCCGGTCACGATTGGACGATCACGGATGATTCTAAATTTGATTGAGACTCTATTTCCTAGTATAACAGTATTTTGAAGTTTCTGGAGTCTATAAAATTTCGATTGATGAGCTGTCAGTTGCGTTGGAGAGCTGGTGACATCTTAGAGGTGCAGAAAGACTTCAATAAAAATTTTAAAAAATTTTTATGAGAATTTTAAAATTTTTTATTGAGAGACTCTTATACAAGGGTTGAGTGATAAGTTCCTCTTGTATTGATTTTATTTTATTCTCTCATAGTAAAACTTGCATGCCTCGTAAAGGTAAGCTTGAGGTCGATCCACATATTTATATTATATTTCTTATTTTATTTCTTCTTTCTTCCTACTGCATCGTGTGGTATCAGATCCTGGTACAACAATTGGTATCAGAGCAAGGTGGTGTCAGAGCGTAGGTTGCAATGGTGGTGAACGAGATAGAAGATAGAGAAGATAAGTGCAATCAAAGTGAAGATCAACAGATTTGATGAAAAGAGTAATTTCTCCTTATGGCAGGCAAGAGTGAAAGGTGTACTTATCCAACAAGGGTTGATTGATGCTCTTTTGTGCGACGAGAAATTGATCACTATGGAGGTATAAGATTAGAGGTGGCTTCAGATGCAGATGGTGAGTACGATCCGTTTGTATCTAGTGGATGAGGTGGTGATCCATATATTTGGTGAGACTTCTCCGACGATGCTGTGGTCGAAGCTCGAGGAGTTGTACATGGCGAGGTCTCTCACTAGCATCCTCTTTCTCTGGAAGCAATTCTACCAGCTGCAGATGACTGAGGGACAGAGCGTGTAGGAGCATCTCAACCACTTTCAAAAAATCCTCACTGACCTCCTCAGCGTTGGTGAGAAAGTTGAGGAGAAGACCAGGACGTTGGTCTTGCTAGCATCGCTTCCCCCTTCATATGAGTCCTTGGTGACTGCTCTTCTATTGAGGAAGAACACCATCAAGATGGACGAGGTCACTGCGGTGATTCTCCAGACTGAGATTCTCAGGAGGAAGAACCCAGCTTCAAACTCAGACGGTAGCTCAGCTTTGGTGATTTCTGGAGGAGCAGAAGACGGCAAACAGGGCGACAGGAGATCACAACGAGGGTGGTCCAAATCTAGGATGAGAGATCTGAGCAAGATCAGATGTCATCGGTGTGATGAGTTGGAGCATCTAGCCAGAGATTGCTCTCAACTCAGGGATCAGATGCGGACTACTGCAGCGACGGTCAGTAGCGACTCAGAGGGTGATACTCTGAAGATATCTAATAAGGTATCTACTTCTTTTCAGTAGTAAATTTTAGATTCTGCAAGTACTTATCATATATGTTGCAAAGAGGAGCAGTTTGACTCCCTAGAGAACAGTGAGGGCACTGTTTATCTGTCGGATGGACCGAGCTATGCGATCAGAGGCATCGAGATGGTCAGTTAGAGTGCATGATGGTGCAGTGAGAAGATTGAGGGAGGTTCGATACATACCCAATTTCAGATAGAATCTTATCTCACTGAGCTGACTGATTCGAGAGACTACAGAACGGTAGCTAGTGGAAGAATCCTGAAGGTGTTGCGCAGTAATAGAATTATTTTAGAGAGGAAGAAAAGGATGAGAGGATATTACTATCTGATGGGGAACTCAGTGTGAAGTGGAGCTTTAGGAGTCAAAAGGAGCTCAGAGCGAGGTAGAGCTCCAGGTGGAGGTGGATCAGGCACGAGACGAGAGACTTGAGAGGATGAGAGGCAACGTTGCAGGATGAGATTTTTGTTGCCACAGGATGATACTCCGAGCAAGTCTTTGGTCAAATTAGACACAGTCCATGATAGAGGTGGCATCGAGCAGCTTGTTTTGACTCTCATGTTTGTCTATCCATGAGACAGCAGACATTTCTCAAGGTATGGGGATGAGATGGATCATAGGCTCTCAGAGACAGTTAGAGATCGAATATCGAGTCGAGATAGAGATTGTTGAAAAATATACTTTGAGATTCAATCTATATTAAGTCCACAACGAAGTCCAGGATGATAAACGGAGTCCAACAAACCCAAGGACAGTCTAAACGGAGTCCAGACGGAGGAAATACGTGCGAAAGAATGATGGCATGGTGCATCAGGCGATGGTGGCTGATGGTGGGCTGGCAGTGGTGCCGTCGGGCCCAGTGGAGATGCGCGCACGCGGTCCAACATGCAGGAGGGCCCAATGCGGGCCAGCCCAATGCATGCAGGTGACCCAGCACCCTGCACGATCCACCGTGAACCGCAGGGTGCTGCATGGTCCATGGGACTGCGTGGACCGACGTCATGGTCCACGCATAGTTCAGGTGGTTTTCTATGCAATCTAATGGCTCAGATCGTAGCTGATCATGATCGGATGGCTGAGGACAAATTCGGACATGATTAGGTGATCGGTGGCCCTGATGTGCGCGATCGGATGGCTCTGGTGCGAGCCGGTCACGATCAGACGGCCACAAATGATTCTAGACTTGATTGAGACTATGTTTCCTACTATAACAGTATTTTGGAGTTTCTAGAGTCTATAAAACTTCGATTGATGAGCCGTCGGTTACATTGGAGAATTGATGACGTCCTGTAGGTGTAGAAAAACTTCAACAGTGATTTCAGAGAGCTTGTGTGAGGATTTTAGGACTTTTTATTGAGAGACTCTTATACAAAAGTTGAGTGGTGAGTTTTTCTTATATTGATTTTGTTTTATTCTCTCATAGTGAAGCTTGCATGTCCCGTGAAGGTAGGCTTGAGATCGATCAACATATTTGTATTGTATTTTTTATTTTGTTTCTTCTTTCTTTCTACTGCACCGTGTGGTACCGGATCCTGACGCAACACCCTCCATCGAGATCCGATCTCTTCGATGGTGTCGAGCCCTCCCTCCTCTCCTACTCTCGGCTTCCTCTCTCTCTCCATCGGGATTGGATCTCCTCTCCACCTCTCCTCCTCCGTCACTGCCTTTTGCGGCTCCACTGCTTCATGCCCCCTCTCTCTGCCTCGCATCGTCTCCACTGCCATCCGGGCCGCCTCTCCCTCTCCACCGTTGCCCTCCATCGAGATCCGATCTTTTCGCTGTTGCTCTTTGCCATCCCGACTTCCTTTCCCTCTCTGCCGGCCGCTTCAGTTGCTGAGATCCGCCACAACCATTAGATATTTTTTTGAGACTTTGAATATGAGTTTCATGTTCCGGAATCGAGTCTGGGTCTAATACTTCAAGGCCAGACCCGTTAGCTATTCGGATTCGGGTTCGATACTAGTAACTAAGATCGGGTCAGGGTCTGGATATCTAGGTTCTGATCCAAACCCGATCCATTGACAAGTTTAGGTTAACCACATGATTGGTTGTTTTAGGGAAGGTTTAAGCTAGCATAGAATGAGAGCATTAGCATACATACAAGGATTAAGAAATTGTGGGTGCAATTAACCGACTCTGATCACATGGCAACATCAGAAAGAATCATCTAAGAGTTATATTGATCAAGTCAACATCAGAGCTAGATAGTAAAATATTGATTTGGTTTCACCTTCGGCTTGATTGCATACCAATCTAAACTGATTTGGATTGACTCAATTGAGCATTGTGATCGGCTAAGCCACCTACCAATCTATCACCTGGGATGTTGGTCTTGAGCCAATGTGATTCAAAATCAGATATACTGCAAATCAGTTACTCTCCAATCCTGCTACAGCTGTCTTTCAGCTATGTTACAACTACTCTCCACGTAAGGGAGCGATCTATGATCTCCATACAGCTACCCATTTCGTTATAACAAACTGACGGCCTAACAAACAGATCCTCCGAATCAAGCGATTACTAACCGCTTAACAAACTATCTCCATAGCTTAACAGCGAAGTAATCTCCTCTATATAAAGGCAGGACAGGGTACTCTCCGGGGGGAGGGAAAATCATAACTCAAAGGGCCAACACTCTGCTAAATTCTTTTCTCCCGCTAAAGGAAACCTAAATTCTCACTCTTTCCACTCAAAATTATTCTTCTTGCCTTCCTTTTCTTTAATTTTCACTATTTGTTCTCAAGATCCCAGCTGACTTAAGTATTAGAGGATCCCAAACTAGAGGGTATCCCACTTGTTTTAGAATTTTTATAGATTCACTCATGGCCTTTATTGATTTGATCCTTACAACTCTCCAGCTTGGTTGAAGACTGACTCCATCAACTCTCCTCCGAAACTTTGTAGCAACAGAAATGAACCTTGGAGGAGGTTGTGGTATCTTATACAAATTGAATTGAGATTCTCCCCAATTCAAGGTTGATCCACATATGGCCAGTTCTCCAAACATGAACATGTATGATGGGCAAGACGTCCATGATTGAATGGCCCCTACATAGAGCATTATCTGAGGCCACCACATTAATCATAAAAGGCCATGATTGGAGAACTAGCTTCTTCGGTTCAGATTGGAGAGAAAATCTGAAGTGATGTAAATTTGATTGGCTCCTATTGGATTGGTCTGCCTAAGCTATGAGCCTGCCCAACTTGAAATGAGGTCCATATCGGCCCATCACACCACAAATCAGAGGTTGGGTTGTGTTGGAGTGGAGGAAGCCTGGAAGACCCATGCATTGTCCAGAGGCTGGGGATTCCGAAAAGAGTTAGGGCCAAGTTGAGTTTAGAACTAGGTATGTGGGCTAGGTCACAGAAGAAAAGCGACTTTAATTTCCGAAATCCACAGGTCTTCTTCAAACCCGTGCTATATGAATCACTTCAGAGCCTAATCAACATGAAATCTGCAACCTATCAGTTTGGGATTGGCATACTTTAAAAAAAAAAAAAAAAATCATTATAAACAAGCATTCTGATAGACATACGTTATTACATTTTTTGGGTCTTGTACTAGATATGATAAAAAATATGTAGCGCGTGTTATGTTAATCTTCTTTTTGCCATTTTCATTTTCAAAATTATTCCCAACCCACTAAATTCGACTAGTTTTAGTCGAATTTGGCTAATAAGTAAATAGCATATATCATGTTTATTTGGGTTGATGACCGGAGCCTCGATCCTTTCCAACCTAATTTTTTGTAAAATAAGATTATCTACTAATATCAGACCAAGCAGAATCTTAAGAAATATATGAAACATATAATTTTTAATAAATATTTTTTTCTCCTTTGTTTTCTCAAAAATACTTGAGGAGATGTCTTTTTCTATAATAGGGTCAGGCCTCCTTATAATGAATACAATTGGCCACAACGATGGGAGGAGGAGGGCACACGATCAGCATTCATCTTCTTTTTTTAATATTTATTTATTTATTTATTTATTCAAACATTGATTCAAATCTAAAAATAACAAATCACATGCTCTTTAAAATAAATAAATAAATAATCATAAATTTTTTATGAAATCTTGATATAGATCTCGATTATGATGATTTCAATCACAAGCAACCGATCAAGATGACTAGTCAGATCTATATCCATGAAATTTTGATGTTGACAAAAACTTTAATCTTCAAGCGAAATTGGCAATGAAACTTTCATGAAAACTGAGCTATTCAAATCTTTCAGGATCTCTCCCATCAACCTGTCGAATTCAAGATCTCTCTCATCAATCTATCGAATCAATCAATGGAGAGGACTTGACAAGCTCTCAATAGAGATTAACTTTATCACGGTAACCATCAAGTATGTCCTTATCATTTTATTGGAGACTTATCTTTAATTAGAGTCCAGATTAATTAAATCTACTAAAATAAATCTCGATGCATGTTAGTGTAGGCCACATCTGCATGGGGTTTAATCAGATAAATTCCAACAAATAAAAGCAGGTTTCTCTTTTCATGGATGAACGAATGCTTCTATCAAACTTTGGAGGCATCTGATCTGAGTTGATGTATTGTCATATTACCCAATGTTCGTCCATGTCTAAGAAGATTGAGACACACTTTGGGGTTCAAATTTATTGAGTAAAGAGAATATAAAAGGCGAGAGAAATTTCTAGCAGAGGAGACTATCGTGTATTTTCTAACCACGAGGGTTGGAAGGAGAGGCGACCAGAAGATTGGGAAAGGAAGATGCCTGTTTATATGTTCATGTGGTATGGCAGGTATCCAGCTATTTAATCTGGTCGGCACGAACTATTTAAGCATCCACATTTGGCCTTACTCGATGGATTAAACAAAGGTCTACTTGTACATAGAGAAACACCAGAATTGATGAAGAGTTTTTATAGTTTGAAATTATCGAATTCCTCACGTTGCTCCCTGATTTGTTGATCTTTCACTGAATGGCTGAAAAGAACCGTAGAAATGGCTAGATTCCTCTTACGTATGCCATATCTGCTCTTTCCTCTCCGGGATAGGGGTAAGTTCTCGTATGGGGAAGAATACCCAGTTGAAAGGGATGCGTTTGATGTTCACACTCCAGTGACGAGCTGACTGCTAAGCTTGAATGGAATGCTTGTGATTCAGCTTTTAAGAAGATCATGTACTGCTGCATTCACCTTCAAGTTTAATGCCTCTTTTCCTAAAATGAAGGCTATTGAAATCCTTTAGGGCTTGTTTGGATGACTTGACCTAAAATGATACGAGAATCGTAAGTTTGAGCCAATACAACTACCTAAATAAGACTTGTCCCAATCTATCCTAATACATACCCAAAAGACCATCTTAGTGGGTCGGTCTGAATCTAGTAGGGAGAAAAAGATATTTTTTTTTCTTCTTATGGGATTCGAGTGGACCCACTACAATGGCACTCTTATTTGGAAAGACAAGTCTAGTCCAGTCTCATCTAGATAGTTACAAAGATTCAAATCCATAATTTTTATGGGATTTTGGGTTTAATCATTCAAACAAATCCTTGGCATTGCGTGTGTGCTTGGGGAGCAAACTATGCTCAGGTCATGCTGGGCATAGGCCCTGTTATATGGTTGTAAGTCTAGGCTGCATAATGTTTTTGTTGTTGGTGTACACTCCCATCTCTTTGTTATAGCTGGATTCCCACTTCTCGATAGTGTAGTTTAGAATCCATCCTATTTCAAAGTTCGTCACCGTTGTCAGCTCTCAGCCTTGTCCTTGAGCGAAACTTTTTTGAGAAATTTTAGACTCATGCATAAGGTTGTCAGAGCTTTGGGGCCCTCAAATAAGGAATTTGGCCACCTGGCGTAGGGATTTGTTGTTGTTTTTGTTATTTGTTTATATGAGCAGAAACCAGTCCCTTGCAGCTTCATCTTAGTTGTCAGCCCTCCTAATGGTCACGATTATTGGTGCTTGACAGCTTCTTCACTGTTTAGAACAGACCAAACTCTGCCACACCGCTGGAGGCTCGAGGCCTGTTGTTAATTTTTGTGAATATTAATTTTGAAACATTTTATCCTTTTGCAAGTGCAAAAACCAACAAAGTTTGGACTCCCACCCAAGGATTGTGGTCGCTTTGTTTTGTTGGTTTTGTTCCACATTATGACATTTCCACCCCCTCTTCTTTTATCCTATGTAGCAATTTTTTTTTAAACTCAATATCGACACAGAGATAAAATAAAGCATCTCAATTGTTGATGACTATTTCATTTAATAGGCAATAAAGGAGAGGTGGGTGGATGGTTTCTACTTAAAAGAGAAATCGAAGGCCCGATATAAACGCATGTTGGTCATAGAGATTGTACATTGAGATTTTACTTTCTTTGCGAAACTGTAGTTCTGAAGCAGGTGTTGGGTTTGGAGTTGCAGAGATTGATTATGCCAATTTGTTCAACTTTTATGAAGGATGTTTTGTGTTTGTGCATCTTTGCATCAATCAATGTAGTAACACTGTCGACAATGGCGAGTCTATCACTACTGTCCAGCTGATCCCTGCGAGGCCAGTATAAAGGAAGAGAAAAAAGAGCCAACAATATTGAACAAAAAGCAACGGGACAGAGTTCAATGCTGCTGGTCATTGCTAATACCATAGGAAGCTCTACAAGCTTCAGCATGGCTTCACCCCACCTGCCTTCAAGGGCATCTCCTAGAGGCCGCTTAATACGCATCAAGTTGTTGATTTAATCTACTATAAAAAAGATGGAGTGATTCATGGTGGAAAGTGAAAGATGTATTAAATTTTTGTTCTAAAATCAACCAAAGTGTTGAGCTGGATTTCTCCTAAGCAGCTGATTTCATCCATGGAAAGAAAAAAAAAGTATAGAACTAAAATTAGATTGTGAATTCTTTATGCAGTGAATCCTTAATGGTGACCTAAGCTTTAGCAACAGATTCCTCAATACATGTTCACATACACACTTTTGCTGACTATATCCTCCTAAGCAAGCCCATTCCAAATGCAACATCACCGGTGGCAACCTTTCTTTCATTGTTATCATATTATTATTGATGTCGATGGCAAACAAACGTTCGGGTTGATGGTAGGCTTGATTTATACAAGTCGCAATCATGAGATACATTAACATGATTATCATTTTTAATACATTTCTTTTTATTCTCAAATTTTCGTTGTTTCTCCGGAATCTTCTCCGCATTCCATGGCTGTCTGGCATGCCCTGATTTTCCCCTATCCATGTGTATTACATGTGTCATAATATGTCCCATTTGCCTTCCTTGCCAACATCCATGTGTAATTAGGCGTTGATAGGGCGAAGGGGAATGTGGTGATGGTGGTGGATGTTATGGGCATGATCACCTGAGCTACGAGACCACCATCAAATGCAAGTTAATTGGTGACACGTCTGTTAGGAGCCGGTACAACTTTTAGGAACCATAGCGATGCAAGCAACCTAGAGAGGTATGCACCAACAGCCTCAAAAAGGATGCATCACCTAAATACTTTTATACCACATACAAATCTCATGATCTTGCAGGGATTGTTATTTATTTATGCATATAATTAATCCATTTCGATTTAATGAATATGAGCTTGCATGCACCACCATGTATATGCGACATGACGCTTTGTGCCATCTCTTATGGTGGGCCGACCTAACATGTGATGATGGATCCTTCCCAAAGTTTGCCGTGTTACCGCAGCACCATTCTATGAGGATGGATGCATGTGGAAACATAAAGAGCCCTTGCTACCCATCATGATTTTAGGCACCCAATTTTCTGATTTTTCATTGCTAAATTAACGCTTAGTAATCAAAATTCATGTTGGAAAGTGAATCATAACCTCTGGATCTAAAGCTTAACAGAAAGAGTCCCAAATCAGACCTAGTGGATTTTAGGGACATTGAGATCCACACTTTCGATTAATTTGCCATAAGAAACATCACAAGAGAGAAACTATGTGCCAAAGCGTACTTTTCAAACATAAATGGGGAACGCAATCACATATTAAAAAAATAAGCTACAACTTGAAGTACTGTGACATAGATCATTTACATTGCGGAATTTGTTTAACATCCCAAAAAAAAAAAAAATCAATAAAATAAGACTATATAGATGATAGATTCATGATTTTTAGAAGAATTATTTTTTCTTAACCTTTAAAACATGCTAGATCTGAACAATCTAGGCCACTTCAACTCTGGGAGACGGCTCCAGCCCATAATTGTTGAAGCCTTATGTACTCTTTATGGATCTCCACTAGCCATAAGGTGATGATGAATTATGACAACATGAACATAATGCTTAACCAACTCATCTATGAATATTCCTCTATAACACACCATGATCCACCTCCAAGAAACACCAGTAAGCACTAAACACCACCAAGCCTGACCCTGGCCCCAAGCCACCTCACTGCTCTCCCATCTTGCCATCATCGAAATTTTTCGCATAGCTGAAGGAATCATACCTAAATTGCTGCGTGGTCGGCAAGGTGTTGGATCCCACGAGCTTCCTGAACTCCGACCGCACCTTGTAGAAGACGTGCCGCCAGGTCCCCTTGCTGTGGCATCCGAGCATCACGGTCTCCTCCTCGTTCATCTCGAGGTCCCGGGCGAAGGTCGGCTTCCTCGAGAGGACCCACCCCAGCCCCCAATCCCACCACCTTCTGAGAGGGCCGCCGGCGAAGTCCCCGAAGGATGGCACGGACTTGGACCTCCTGAAGGCCCATGCAGCGGAGGCGGAGGACAAGGGCTGGATCTTGACGGAGAAGGAGGAGATCCGCCTCCTGAGGCCGATCATGTGAGTGTCCTTCTGGTGGCCTTGGGAGATGGGAAGGTCATCCTTGAGGGGCATGGTGGGGAAGAACCTCCTCTTTTGGAAGCTCTCGAAGAAGGAGCTCATGGCTGGCTGGAGGCGAAGAGAGAAGAGGGTGGCGATGGGAGAAGAGGGTGGCTTCCTTCTTCTTTTCCCTCCTCCAGTTGTTCTCGGTAATTGGGAGGAGGAGAGGCGAGGGTAGATAGAAAGAGAGTGGGGGCGGTGGTGGTGTAATCGTGTTATGTTTGACAGCTCTTGGACAGGCTGGTTTTATTCGCGCGTATATGGGGTGGATTGGGGGCCACCAAGTATTTTAGAGGTTTTTTTTTTTTTTTTTTTTTTTTGTAGTTTGGTTCTCTCATTGGAACCTTCCCTTCTGATGGTGGAATCTTTTTGGTAATTTCTCAGGCATGTCATCTCTCGTGAAGTTTACATAACTTCTCGACAAAATGCAATATTTTCTTCCAATAATTTATGTTTTCGTGGTGGTTTACATTTAACTTCTCTATATCAAAATTTTGGTGCAGTGTCGTCATCAACCATCTCATCATAATTGGAAGGTCCAAACCTATTGTCACTAAGACCAAATGATTTGATTTATAATCCTGTATTCTTTCTTAACTAGTGGGCAATCATGTTAATTTGTTAATACACTAATAAAAATTCAAATCATATGGAATAATAAAAAAATTCTTGATCACTTTTCATAGTTCCTATCCTAACAAATAATTGGTCATAATCAAGTGACACAATGGCTCTTTAATAATACATGCCAACATCATAAGTGAAATTGCTCTTAATTATATATATCGAAACTTAGATTTTGAAGTAGTATGGTGATAGAATCTCGATGCATTGCATTCATTTAGTTGTTCATAAAATTTTGAAAAAAATCTTTAAAGTATCTTAATGTAAACAAACCATCAAAAGGTCATGTATAGTTAAAAAAATATAATAGATCCTTCTAATTACATATCAAATTTTAATTATTTTCTTAATTAGAGTTACCATATTAGTGTTGTTGCTACTATTCTTGTAATTTTCTATTCACATCTTATCTCCCATTATCTATATTATACAATTTTAATATATTTTTTAAATAATTTTAATATTTTGATATCTATAGGAATTGTAAAATAAATCATAAAAGATGATAATAATAACTAGAATTATCTTTATATTCTCGTAAAAATGAATTAAGATAAGAAAGTACAACTAACTTAGTCACATTAATTATTTGAGATTGAATAACCTCTTACCAAATGGAGAATGACCTTTAGAAATTTCTACCAACAAAAAGATGGAGAGTGTCTTTCAGAAATTTTGTATGCTATTTTATTTTACTATTTACTTCTGAGTCTTGGATGGATTGATTTGTGGCTTCAGTCTGAACAAATAAGCTAGAATTTCACGAGAAATGTGATTCAAGGATCCGTTTGGAATTTCCCGAGAAGAGAAAGAAGGAGAGAGATTCCACCGTTAATACATCCACCGTCCCGTGGTCACGCGAAACGTGGGGCAGGGTTTGGTGCCTCGCGAGAGTGGGCCCCACAGAAAGAGTCGTCGGTTGGGACGTCCGGCTCTCTGATAATCTCCCCCTAATCTTTGGCTGTTTCCACTCCCCTTTTCCTACCCTCCTTCCACGCCGACACTGCATGAGATAAATGAAGTGGGGAGTTGGCAGAGAAAGAGGCCTGCCTCCAGGTCCAAGTTCAGCATCCACCATCCATTGTTGTAGGCTCGCCAGCTGTTGGATTTGTAAAAGTTATGGAAGGGAGCTCCCGTCGTAATTAGCAAATTAAAAGAATTACTGGATATTCTCCTTTCTTGAGACTATGAGTTCTTAAAAAAAAAAAAAAAAAAAAAAAAAAAAAAAAAAAAAAAAAAAAAAAGCTGCAAATGGATTAAATTGATCCGTGATCCAATCCGATTTGATCTAATTAGATTCGATCCAAATCTATTTAAAAAATTTATGTAGTTGGATCGGATTCAAAAATTAGACCCGTTCATCTTTCCAGATCGGATCTAGATTTTTTGAATTTGGATCCGATCTGATTCGTGGAGACTTTTAGATTAATTTGGATCTCAAGATATATGATCCGATCTGATCCGATCCGAACCGGATCCAAATATAAGATCCGAACTCAGTTAGAATGTCTCATCTAAATAAGAATTTGGGTTTAAGCCAAAAGAATAACTCACCCAAATTTTTTCTTAAATTTTTTACTAAAATCTTTAATGCTGTCATACTGTCATAAGATCATTAATGCACTGCACAAGAAATACCATTCTTACAGCTAACTTCAGAACTTCTCTAAAAGTCCTTCCACAAATACAAAGTAAACGGGAACATGCCAACAGTTGTTCATAATTAAAATATCTAATTACTTGTTTACTGTTGTACATTACTATTGCCTTAGGGATGGTGCACAATATCCACTATCATTGGATGAAGTGAGAAGACGTGGGAGGAGAGGAGAGGAGAGAATATCTATATGAAAAGATAGACATGGCCATGCTATTTCGCTGTAAACGTGACCATTAATTTTATTTTATGTAGATTTTTAAATCCGTGATCCGATCCGATCCGAATTAGACCCAAATCGGATCCGTATTTCATGGATTGGGACCGGATTATATATAGACCCGATCCGATCCGAATGATCCGATGGATCAATAAATTCAGCCATGGATCTGATCCAATTCGATCCAATTTTTATTGAGATAGATATAAATTTAATATTAAAATTTGATCAAAAAATCAGATCAAAATAAAATCATTCAAGATCTGATCCGATCCGATCCTTTGCAGGCCTATCTCTAAATGGATCCATCGTAAGATGTGTCGTCACAACCAATGGATCGAATATTCGAATGTAGCGAAGTACTACAAATGGGATGTTTCATTTGATATTCAGACCACCAGTGGCATTTTGTGGGTCTTTTCCTCTACTTTAAAACAACTGTCCTTGACAGGCCTTTTCCGCCCTCAGTAGAAGGGAAATATAAGGTCTCATTAGAAAAACAAAGTAATTAATATTTGCATATATATATATATATATATATATATATATATATATATATATATATATATATGTATATGTATATGTATGAGTCACTGGAGAGGTGGTAATTAATTCTTGTTGAAAAATTAGTGGTCCAGAAGAAATGTGATAAGCTAAGGACACTAGTAAATTAATTGCATAGGAAAGAGAATAGAAAGTGATGATTATTATAAAGAAATTTGTTCTAGAGAAAAAGAAATGGCCTAGCATATGATCATCTTTGGAGTGGAAGGTGCAACTTGTTTTCAGCCCTATGAAGGGGACACAAGAACAGGAATAAGGAGACAAGAAGAGCAAAATAAATGGCTTGCCTTGCGATCATCTTGAGAGTGGAACAAGATAAAAGCTGATGCCTTGGACTGTTGCTATCCAGGAGCTTTTCAAAGATATATGCCTTTCCATCCAAAGAGAGAGGAAGGAAACAAAGCAAGAGACATTTTTGGATCAATTAATTAGGTTATAGTTGCAATACTTGATATATCATTTACCTTCCCCAAAGAATTTTATAGGGATGGCAACAAGGCCGGTATGAAGTGGGTGCTGTTACCTGCACTCTCTCCACAATTTGAAACTTCATATCCATATTCTTAACCCCTACTCTCGGGAGGGTCGGTGCACTCTGAACACACCTCGTGAGTGTACTTAAATTTTTGAGTCCATCATGCTCTATCCTATCTAGAATTAGATATGATTGGTTGGGATGGATTAGATAATATAAAATTATAAAAATCATCTTTCTCTTTCTCTCTCTTAATTTCAGCATATAAATCAAACAAATAAAAAAAATGTAGCATTAAATTCGAATATCTCCCACAATACTAAACAAAATAAAATTTCAAGACATTAAACATAATAAAACAGGCACTCAATAATAATATAAATAATAAATAATATTATTTTTTAGAAAATTAAATATCCATTCCTATGACTCTAAATGGGTCGAGTAAGATTGTTTATCTAATAAGACAGCATAAATTACCGTACATGAAATTTTAATCTAAGATATACTTTGATTATTGCAAAAGTTATCGGTGCTCTAGTCTGTAAAAGATTAGGTAGATGATTTTCTAGCAAACTATCAAAGAAAATTTAAAAATAATTCGAGCTCAATAAAAAAATATTTTGAGGGAGGCTTACCCTTCCTCAATTTAGATCGTTGATTTTGGCTGGTTTTTCAACTTCAAATACAATTACCACCCCTAAATCACGCATAATAACGGTACCGACACTTCAACATTGCACAATAATGAACAACTCCATCTTCTACTTGGAAAAAAAAAACTCCGTCCAATGAAACAAAATGCATCGTAGGCATCACATACATGTCATGCGAGCCCCATGTGCGGTACTTTGGTTTCGCGCAAACCCCGAGTGAAGTGAACGGCAGCCACAAATGTGCGTCTTAGCCACCTTAAGGGTCAACTTTGACATTTAACATAAAAGGACCCATTTGAGAGTTAATAATTGTTATTGGTAAACAGCACCTAAAACTACAATTCCCTTGCTACATGACATCAGCTTGATGTACCAACCGACTACTAGATTGCACCTATGTTAAGTAAATAATAGACCATGTTTTGTATGAGTGTCATTGATTCCATCTAAAATAATAGACCACATTTTGTACACGTGTCATTGACTCGATCTATTCGCACCTAACTATTACGCGCTTATTTTACCGACACAAGCTTGCCTCCAATATTGAGGTCAGAGCCTACAGTGTTTGCACTTAGGAAGTAGCCGTGCTAAGGTTGCAAAATTTCAAAGGCGTTTTGTTAACCGGTACCAGATTTCCGACGCATTGATGTGGAGACTAGGGAGATCGGGCTCATACACACGCACTGAACCGGTCTCCAACTTGGGAAACAATTTTTACCAAAAAAAAAAAAACTTCAGTAAACAATTCCATACTTTATATATATATAAAGCTTTGAAAATAACTACTTGAAACTCTACCCATGGTGTGGTTGGTCTGACTAATCCATCACTGGTTGAACCATTGGGTGTGATAACAGTGAACGGTTGCAATTCTGGGCATTTGGAACTAGAAATGCTCTTGAGTGGCTTTGGATTTGCAGTGCTTTTAATCTTACTAATTTGGCAAGACCCGATTCGAGGAAGAAAACTTTAGTAGCTATGCAGATCTCCCAAAATTTTTACGTTACCTGCGAACGCCAATAGAGAAGATAGCAATGGAAAGATTACACATCATCTGGGTAACATCTTTTGGGTATGATCAGTGTATTGTGCTTGCACGTATTTATCCATTGCTTATAAGGAAAGGTTCTAAAGGGACTGCATCGTTTTATAAGATTAACTTCTGGGTCTCTGGTGGCATAGTTCTGAGTGATAAGGCTTGCTTTAAAAGATTCGTTGTTTCTTTTTATTTTTAATCCTTATAAAGTTGCTAGAATCCTGTAACCTTGGCAAAGGGCTAAATGGTGTCTAGGAGCTCGTGTGTCTGCGAGAAGAAATTCATGTATCTCAGAGCTGCTTTTTTCTGTAGAAAGAGATTTATGTACAGCTTCCGAAATTTTTTTTCCAGACAAGATGACTCGTGGGGGATGGCTATTACGTGAGCGTATTGTTGAATCCATGGATCGCTGATCTGCCATTGAGTCAATGACTAATTTTCATCAACATGGAGGTTGGAGGCTCGATAAGAATGTGTGAGCTGTTCACTCGGGATGGTGGAAGCTAGGATGCGAGGACAATTACCTATTTATTTAGTGAGCCCTTGATTGAGCGAGTACACTCACTGTCGATTCCAATTTGCAGTACTCAAGATGTCAGAGTCTTGAGGTCCTCCTGCTTCTCGAGGGCGATAACTGCCGATCTCTATCATCTATATCAGAGGGAGCCTATCGGCTGTCTGGATATTAAATGGATTTGGAGGACTAGCGTGCATCCGAAGATGTCTCTTTATCTAGAAAGTCATTTGGAAAAGACTTCCGATCAGATCTCTCCTGAGGAAGAGAGGAATACATCTGCAACCTATTTGTCTGATTTGTGATATGGACGATGAGACTCTTAAACACGTGCTCTTTTTGTATCCAAGAGCATTGCAGGTGTGGCATCTGGCAAGGATGCATAGCTTGGCCTCTCAGACTAGGGCTCCAATCCAGGCCTTCTTGGACCTACTAAGATGGTGTACGGGGGCAGCTGCATTGTGGATGAACAGCATCAAAGTTGCTTGCATTGCCAATTAGATTTGACTGGCCAAGAATAGCCTGGTGTTTGAGGTGAAGACATGTTCGACAAGATTTATTCTGGAGAGAGCTCTATCTTTGGCTGCTAAGATGATTGACGTGTCTTTAAGATTGTCAGAAACTTGAGATTCCGATCCTGCTCATGTAGCGATCCATGAGGTTTTCATCACTTAGGAGCTTCCTCTTCCGATACATCTTAAGGTCAACTTTGACGATGACATCGAGGGCAAACATGGAGGTACTGAAATTGAGATTCATGACCCGACATCTAGGCTGGTTGTGGCCAGGGGCACTTATCTCTATAAGCCCTTGGTCCTAGATATGGAGCTTCGGGCTATATGGGTTGGGATCACTTATGCTCGTTAGACACTTCGGACCTACCATTCAATTATTAAGAATAACTTCGCCATAGTTGTGACTTAAATTCGAGGGTGTGTACTAGGTGACGCCATCCATCCTCTTCTTTGGGATATAGCAACCTTATTGATCGATTGTGCAAGCATCACCATTAGACATACCTTCTGGGAGGTGAACTCAGTGCTGACTGGATGGCAACGTTTATATTGTGGAGCACTCCGGTCCATCACTCTAGACGGATGCAGGTGAGATCCCAAGGCCACTCAACAATATTTTGTTTTTTGACTCTTTTAGATGTATTTACACAAAAACTGTATGAATGATCCATCTTATTAAAAAAGAAGGCTAGACAACAGAAAGATACAACCGCTTGTTTAACAAATGATTTGATGAATTTCTATACTAAGTATAGTTGTTTTGATGCTACCGGTCAGATCCTTGATACCTCTAAATCCTAGAGCTCTCATGCTGCTTCTACAGCAATCCGGCGAATTCTATTCATTTTCTGGGAGCCCTCTTCTTTGGGATATATCAAGGTTAACTTCGATGGTAGCACTGGCAAGGGCAAGGGTGGTGCTGGGTTTGTTATCCAAGATCCGAATGCTAGGCTGCTGACAATCAGGGGCTCACATATCTTTGAGCCTTACATCCTGAAAGCTGAGTTTCAAACTATTTGGACAGGCATTATCTATGTTAAGTAGAAGTTTCAGATAGAGAAAATCCTCATTGAGGGAGATTCTATCACTGTAGATCTGACACGACACAGAGCTTTGAGGCCCATCCGTTCCTTCGAGATATAGATTTTCCTGCATGACTTCATTGTCATGTCTATTCAGCATGTTTTTCGGAAGGCAAACAGTGTCGTCGATTAGGTCGCTTCCTTTGTCGCTAAGCATATTGGTTGGCGATAGGATCAGATGTGTCCACATGTCCTGCATATGATATTTTATTTTCTGATTTTCTATGGTGTACCTATATTTGAGTATTGTGAGCACCCGTTTATATCGGAAAAAAAAAAACACACGCACACACGATGAGCCTTTTTATCAATAAAACCTCTTTTCCGATTCGAACGGCCTTGTACAATGTCTGTCCACGTGAGGAAACTTAAATCCTAGCAATACCGAAGTAAAGCTCAACCATAAGTCTTAAGCTCAAACATGGGCTATAATGCTGATATGGAAAAATCATTTTCTAGGCCCAGAGTACTCTAATTCAAAATAGGCTAATGGGCCAATTTGTTGGGCAACCCTATCAAGAAGGCTGGTAGTTGTTGCTTGAGCAGCCATGGGTCATGTCTATTCTGCTATACAACCCAAGCCCCAGAGGAATCAATTTATGAAGCTCGGCATTTTCTTATATTATATCCTATCACATATGTCACATGTGTCATATTTGATTGTAAATAAGCAATTTAACTTGATCATATTAGTTTAGGGAAGTAAGGCACTTCATACTGGTCAAGTTTTGCCAATGAGCTCACTCCTGGGAGGTGAGGGTCTTGCCGGTGCACCCATGCAGGCCTGTGGAGGTGGAGCAAACTGGGGCTTTTCCAAGTGCAGCTGCTACTTTGTCCATCTAGACCATGGATTTTGATCTATGTTGGGTCCATGACCAGATAATGCATACAGACCTAGTCTTGTTCCCGGATCAATATAGAACTGAGACTCTTATATTGAAAACATCAGAGGTAAACACTTGAGCATATTTACTCTGATAGATATATAATGTGGGCTGAAATTCTTAATTAATTAGGAACCAATATGAAATCAATGGATCAAAATTTATTAAATCACTTTAAAACCAAGCATGTTCACTAGATACAGACCGAGAAATCTGATAATATAGACTCTTTGACCATGGAGATTGATTCATGCTACTAAAATGGTTGGTTTTGATTAACAAGATGTCGGAGCTCTTCCACAATGCACATCGTGTCATAATAGCATTCCATATCTATCAGGATCAAATTGGCCAGGATTGCTTATCTCTTTGTCGGAGGGTATGGCTCAAGAGGTACACAGAGGAACATCGTCACAAGAAAGCAAGGTTTCGAATCTCGTATGATAAGGACTATCTTGATTTTTTCATGAGAGAAAATGTGCTGTTGTCTTGCCCCATCCCGATATTTAAAATGAGAGATGAACATGCCGATCAGGATACTAAGATAATGGTAGGATGGTCCCATTCCAATGCTTGGAATGGTATCTCATCCCAAGCCTATAGGATGTCCCATCGAGATTTGAAACTATGGGTGACAGCAAAGCATACGTCCCTAGTGGTTTTGCGGAGCATTGATTCTTTTGTAACTGAGCGAGCAAGTGGAGCAGCATTCCCACCGAGGAAGAAGCTTTGTTTTCCTGAGAGATGTTTAAGGGAGCAGAAAAGGAAGGCTAAAACTGGACCAAGATACAAAGTATTAGGCCTGACGTGAGCATGTGATCTGTAGATTTTAATTGGTCTCCCATGCTGCATGATTCGAAACCATGTGTAAGTGGATATCTCTGCTTCTTGTTTTTCTCCCAAGTGTGGTGGCAGGAAAGCGCGTTGTTTTAGCTTGGCTGGAAGGTGCGCCGTTTTGGTTTCAGGATGAGCGTAGAGCGTGACAGAGGTAAAGCTATGTCGTGATTTCTGCATTTTTTTTCAAATTTAAAGTTTTGACACTCTTATGGGCCTCCGGTTCGAGTTGTATCTACCATGCAAAAATAAAATAAAATAAAATAATTTTTTTTTTTTTTTTCATAATATGCGTCATTGGATTGCATGATAGCTACTACAAGATCTATCTAGGCAAATAAAGGAGAGAGTTTGGAGTGCTTTGAGATCTTTATCAGACATGATCCAGTGGTTAATATCATGGGAAAAGATCATTCATTCCGAACCTCCAGCTAAATTTTCTACTCTCCTCTTTTCATTAATTCAGTGAAATCAGTGGTGGCTTGCCAACCTTTTTTTTGAGGGAGCTAAAAACACAAACGTCTCCCAGGCTTGTTTATGAATGTGATTCCCTAATTCCCCTTGTCTCGCTATCATGGAGCAGGTGTGGTCCGTGGGTACACTTTAAAAAATAAATTGACTCATATTCTTCAAAATTTTGCACTTTAATGCGCATTAATCTTCCTTTTCTCATAAAAAGACTTGCACTATTATACGATGGCCACAAAATCAGTAGCAATTTATTTTTTAAAATAAATTATGACTGATTTTTAAAATAGATCACAAAATCATAAATTGCTAAGTTTTTAAAATATTTTTTATTTAAAAAATCGATCACAAAATCAGTCACAATTTATTTTTTATAATATTTTAATTTTCAAAATCAGTTACAAGATCGATAGCTAAATTTATTAAAAATTATTAAAATAAAATTCAATTGCAAAATCAATCTCCAATTTTTATTTTATATTTTATATTTTTATATTATTTTTATATTATATTATTTTTATTTTTATTTTTTGTGGGGCACGTGTCTGGGCCGGACACATGCGGGACGTAGAGCTATCAAAATGGGCAGGCCCAACCCAGCCTGGCCCAGTCAACAAGGGTCTAAAATTTGATGGGCAAAGCCGGATTAAGCCCAGCTAAAAAATGAGACAGCATATAGCTGGCCCGGCCCAGCCCCTTAAGGACCGTGGGCTAGGTCGGGCTAGCCCATCAAAATATTAAAAAAAAAAATTAGTACAGTCTGGGAGAAAGAACCTGGAGCGGAGCCTGGAGAGAGACCGAGAGAGTCTGAGGGGAGGCAAAGATCGAGCATCGTCGATGCTGCGATCAGATCGAAGAGCCTGAAGCAGAAGAGAGGAGGGGGCATACGGCGTACCTTGTAATCGGACTCCAAGACAACGGTGCCGACGATGAGGAGGAAGGAGAAGAGCCAAGAGGGGAGGCACTAGGCAAAGAAATCAAGTATGGGAGGGCATCACTGCGGTCACATCTGACTTAGAGATAGCGGCACCGGCGATGAGGAGGAGGAGAAGGAGGGGGATTTAACTTCTGAGAGCCCGGAGGTTGGATGGGGCATTCGTCGGCAAAAAAGAGGAGGGGGCGTATCTTAATTCATGATCGAACTTAGAGGCAATGATGTCGGCAACGATGAGGAGGAGGAGGGGGGATCTGAGAGTCCGGATGCCGACGGTTGGATGGGGCGTGAGACAGAGATCAACTGTCGAGAGTCAATAGGAGAGGAACCGACGATCATCCTGTGGGCCTGCGGTAGCGACGAATAATGAAAATTGAAAAAAATAAATATAAAAATTTTTTTAAAGATTTTTTTTAGTTTTCTTGGCCCAATCAGGCTAGCCCAGTCCAACCCATCTTAGCCCTTGGGCTGATGTGGGGCGGGCCAAAAAACTGGATTGTTATTTGGGTTATTAATATGACAGTCCAGCCCACCCTATTTACAGGATTGGACTGGGCCGGCCCTGTAGGCCAAGCCCATTTTGACAGCCCTAACGGGGGGCCTAATGCATGGTGTACCGCAGTCTACCATGCCAGTGAGGCTGGCGGGATCTATGGAGGGAGGCATGGGCCAACGATCGGTTTTCCTCAATTTTTTGCGATCCACTATGGACCAAAGGGCGTTTTTTGTCCATTTCTTACAGCTCACAGTCATCTCTGTGGACCGACTGCACGAAGGTATAAGGATAGTTCAGAACCCACAATGGCATCATCTCCAATGCCTCTATCATTGCGGCAAACAAAAAAAAATTGACAGTAGGTGGTGGCAAGGAGAAGGGGAGGAGGTCGACGTGCTCTGGACAGTGTGGGATAGAGAAAAAAAACACCTGAGGGAGATCGGTGAAGACTGATGCTGGTGACAATAGGGAGCACGACGACAGTGGAGATCGTCAGCAGGTGGTGGCAAGGAGAAGGGGAAGAGGTTCAATGAAAGGAGAAGGGGGAGGAGAAGGAGAAGGGGACCACGAGGGAGGAGAGGGGAGGGGGGAATATGATCGTCGAGGAGGAGAGGGAGGGCCATCGTGGGCGGACTGGGGAGGGGGCGAGGAGAAGAGGGGATTCGGGTGCGGCTAGGGTTGGAAGGAGAAGGAGAAGGGGAGGAGAAGGAGAAAGGGAGTGCGGGAGGTGGGAGGGGAGGGGGAATGCGGTCGTCGGGGAAGGAAGGGGGGCCGTCGCGGGCGGGCCGGAGAGGGGGTGAGGAGAACAGGGGGTTCGGGCCCAACTAGGGTTGGGAGGAGAAGGAGAGGGAGAGTGCGAGAGGGGGGAGGGGAGGGGGGAATGCGATCGCCGGAGAGGGGATGGGGGACCATCGCGGGTGGGACGAGGAGGGGACGAGAAGAAAAGAGGGTTCGGGCATGGCTAGGGTTAGGAGGAGAAGGGGGATGTAAAGAAGATTTAGCAATCGATTTATCAGTTGCTAAATCAATCTCTAAATATAATATAATTTAAAATTAACTTTTAAATTTTTTTAAATATTTAATTTTATTTAGAATAAATAAGACGCCAATTAATTTTTTTCAGAATTCAAATTGATGATCAATTTTTCAATTGTAAAATATTAAAAAATTTTATGATCAAAAAATTGATTCCAAATTTATTTATAGAATAAAAAAAATAATCAAAAATTTTACGATCAATTTTTTGATCATAAAATTTTTTATTTTTTATAATCGAAAAATCTATCACAAACTTATTTATGATTAAAAAATAATTCAAGAATTTTATGATCGATTTTTTGATCAAAACTTTTTTAATATTTTACAGTCAAAAAATCAATCATAAATATACTTAAATAAAAAAAATAAAATATTTTGTGTCTGATTTTTTGGTTGCAAAATATTAAAAAAATTGTGACTAAAAAATCGATCACAAACTTAGTTATAGATTAAAAAATAACTCATGAATTTTGCGATCGATTTTTCCATCATAAAATTTTTAATATTTTGCAACCAAAAAATCGAATGCAAACTTATTTATAAATTAAAAAATAATTCAAAAATTTTACGATCGATTTTTTGATCATAAATTTTTTTAATATTTTATAATCAAAAAATTAATCATAAATATATTTAAATTTAAAAATGATTAAAATATTTTATGATAGATTTTTTTGTTATAAAATATTAAAAAAATTTATGATCAAAAAATCGATCGCAAACTTATGTATAGATAAAAAAACAACTCAATAATTTTGTGACCAATTTTTTAGTCACAAAATTTTAAATATTTTGTAACCAAAAAATCGATCATAAATATTTTTAAATTAAAAATAATTAAATTTTTTTGTGACTGATTTAATAATTAAAAATTATTAAAAAATTATGATCAAAAAATCAATCACAAAATAATTTAAAAAACTAAAAACTTTGCAACTGATTTTTTGATCGTGATATATTACATATTTTTTGCAACCAAAAAATTAGTTATAAAATTATTTAAAAATAGAAATAAATAATTCAAATATTAAATTTATTTTTATATTTAATAAATCAATCGTAAAATCGGTTGCAAAGTGTTGGCACTCCTTCCGATGAAACATTTAGCAATCGATTTTGCAATCAATTTTAAATTGGTTGCTATATTAATACTTATCCAAGAATCGGTTGTAAGATCAGTTGCAAATTTAATCAAAAAAATTTGATCGCAAAATCGATCGCAAAAATACTGTTATCTTATAGTGTAATCGATCCCAAGGCTCATAGAATCTTCTAGATCTAAAACAAAAAAAAAAGTGATCTTTCTAGACTCAGTAAGTTAGCAATATTTATAAGAGATCAAATATAATTAATTTTTAAAATATAATAATTTAATAGTAATATGTAATAATATAATTTTTTTTCAAAATATACCATGTATAACAGTAAAATCCAAAAATCTTCTTTGTCTTTGATAACTACGGCCATAATCAATTCTATGATAAGATCCGAAAGAGACTAGCTCCTAAAAAATAAACGTGCAATGCATTAGTATGTACTAGCAATCAGTCCTGACTGGCTCGGCTCAAAAGAAACTAGCTCTGATTCACACAATCATGATTAACCCTATAACAAGCCAAAAAGATTAGTTCTGCTAGATTCAAAAGAACTAGCTCTGTCAGCGATCGGCTCTGACTGGCTAGGTCTAGAAAAAATTAATTTCTAATGTATGGCCAACAATCGATCCTTTTGACTAGATCCAAATCATAATTTAACTAGAAAATTTTTCTCATAATTCCATTGCGATCAATTTCTCATAAATAATCATACTTATTTTTATAATAATATCATACAAATTTTTTCACAACTTATTTTTAAAAATAAAAAAAATAATTTTTATTCAAAATTCATACAAAAATAAACATGTATGATCTTGTTTTCAAAGGTCATGCAATATTAAAGTAAATAAATCATCTCATTTAAAATTTTGTAATCATACTAAAATGACACCATGCTTGATTCATAATTTTAGATTAATTTTCATACATAAAATATATACTTCCAAACTTTATAATTTTTAAATATTTTAATAATTTTTATGTACAAAATTTAATTTTTAAATACATAATTATACACCAAAAATCCAAACATTTGTACAAAATTGAATCCAAAAGTGGCACGTGACTCTATCCTTGGATCTGGCTCTGGTCAAACAAATTAACAAAGCCATTAGCCTTCAATTAAGAAAAATTGGATGAAAAGAGAAAGACTCTCGATCTGGGCTTGCTCCGGGTCTACTTATGGTCCCAGTCCAGATAATGGTTTAGACACAATCTATATGGACCGAGTCGAATAGCAAAGAGTCAGATCCAGATCTAATCAGATTGAAGTCCAATAACGAAAATAGATTCAAAGTTAGTTTTTCTCCTAATTTAATGTTAGTAACATCATTTGATTAATTAATTAATTAATTATATTTTTATTTATCTATTTATTTATCTATTTTATTATTCTTTTTTCTTTCTCTCTCTTTTTCTTTTTTTCTCCTTCATTCGTTTTCTATATGGCTGAAAGATAGTCCTCTTGTGGCTCTTGAAAACCAAAGAAGGGAGGGGTGGTGGCCCAACATGGGCGCAATCGGGACAGTCTAAGGGGAAGGGGGAGTGGTGGCATGGCCAACAGTGGCTAGGGACGGTGGTTAGGCCATACACAAGAAATCGAGAGCAAGGAAAAAAAAGGAGCATTGCCCCCTAGTAGCACCGTAGTGGTGATACCAAAGGTCAAGATAGAGGGAGGTGGAGAGAGATTTGAAGATCAATCATAACAGATAAGAACGGTCGTTTGAGTTTGACGATTATCGACAATCGAATAGCTGGTGGCGGTTGGCACCGCGGTAGGAGATTCGATGAGGGATCATGATTCTCTTGCTTCGATCTTCTTTTCTTTTAGAATTTTTGAGTTGAAATCGGTTTGGCCTGCGGAATTCAATCCAAAATGGCCTAGTTGCACCAGATTTCAGAGCGACTGATCCCTGTTTCGATTGTTCTACAATGCTTAATCATCAAATAATCACAAAATCAACAAATAAAATATAATATTAAAATTTTTAAGAACTTATGCATGATTAATTTTGTAAACATATTATTGATGTAGAATAAAATTACATTCTAATCTTGAGAGGGTTAGTTGGATGTAGTTGAGAATTCATGAATTGCAGGTATGTTACAATTACTAGAGTCGTGAATGCGGGTGTTCATTCTGAGGGTTGGAAAACCCATGAACCATTCAAGTAAATTAAAGCATGCTGAGTTGGCCTTACTCTCAGGATTAAAAATGTTTCAAATTAGTGGGATTGGTTGCATTCCTAGTACTAAATGCACGCCGCACGGGAAGACCTTCCGTTTTCTTTCCAAAACATTCTCAAGAAAATCCAGGGGGACATAGCGCACAAGAATCATTTTATCAGCATGGCCATGGAAAATATAGCAAGCAAATATGGCAATATTCTACAATATTAATGTTATATTATACCGACATGAGATCTCTATATATTAAAATGTGGTGAATAGTTTAAATCATAGAAAAGGTTTTTTCAGATTCTCCATTATTTTGTTTCACTATATTTTCCAAAGTTATTATTCAGTAGATGGATTATTTTTTCAAAGGGTTTCAACGAAATGAAATTATATAGTTTCTTTGAAGAAATTTCCTTTACCTTAAACAAAAAAAAAGATGAGACTTAAAAACTTACAAAACGAGCTTGACTTCAAGTTTCAAGCTTTCACTTACTGTCTACATTAATTAATCCCAAATTTGATAGGTAACGTTCATTAATTCACACATTCATGAGATTAAAGATCAAATAGCTACCACACAGATTCCACAACTGAAGATTAGGACTCTCACACCATAGATCATTTCACCTTTCCTCTGAAAAAAATGTTACAATTTACGAGTCTTTTATAATATAAAAAGTGATATGAAATGAACCAAAAAGAAGGAAAAACAAAACACTTCTCGTAATTCCCTGGGGTAGATAGAGACTAGAAACGAAAGGCTGCAAAAGAACAATAAAAGAAGTTCAAAGAAAGAAAGAAGAAAATACTTGGGACCACTCAACTCACCAAGCGACCAGATTGCCCGTACCTACACGCAAATGACCCACTCCTCCAAAACTCTTCCTCCTCCTTCCACACCCCATCATCAAAATTCTGGGCATAGCTCACCGAGTCGTAGCTCCCCGCCGGCACATGCCGGGCCCGTGCCAGGCGCATGGCCCTCCTCACCCTTGCCCAAAGTCCAGCCCATGCAAGCCTCCTCGCGCGCCTCGCTGCCCACCTCCGCTTCCCCACATACAACCCGACGACCTTCGCGGCAGCCCCTTTCACCACCACCCACGCCCTCACCGGAAAACCACCTTTTGCTCGCCGATTCTCCGGCAACTTTTGGTAGATAAAAAATCCCATCACCAACACCACCCCTCTATGCCGCTACTGGCAGTTTGTATATTATTTTCACCAATCTCTTCTTCCTCTCTTCTTCTTATGTTTTCTTCTGTCGTCAGCCATAATTGGCTTCTCTCTCACGTAACGTTTGTGAGCTTTAAAGCTTTGTAGAGTTGGCAACGGAAGAATCTCTGGGCCAGCATTTAAGGGATTTATTAGCTGCATTACATATTTCACATGACCAGAATGATATCGCAACGGACTGTGATGGAAAGGCATTCTCGTCCATTTCCCGTTGCTTCTCATGTTGGGCCTGTGTTAGCGGCTGCTGGACCCCGAGGTTGGTACTGGAGAATCCTGAGGGTGGTTCCGTAATTCTGTGAAATGGTCCACTTCGAGCAACAGATGCTATCCACCATCCAAGCTGTCCATCTAAACAAATCCCTACTGCCCGCCACCTTTTCCTTGGGAGTGACGCGAGGATGGCCGACTCCGGTCCTCCGGCTTTTGATACGAAGGATAGATATCGGATCCACAATGGACCCGCAGGAGGTCTCGGTACTGGGCTGCTTCCAGCTGTCACCGGGCTCCACCACACAATTTTCCGGTGTGGAGGGCCCAACTCCCATTCACATACTTGTGGCATCTCTTATCAAGACATCAATGTGGAAGATTCCGTATATGGCGGTTTTTATGGAATCAAATAGACCAAGAAAGCTTCTAGCCCGTTAGATCGATGATCAACAGACCAGATGGGTGGAGGAACAGAGGGAGCGAATGATCAGATGGCCTGTAATCGAAGTTGGCGTGAACGTCTGGTGTTCGTTCCATTCAAAAGATCGCCAGCTTTCCAGGCCTAATAATTCGTATCATAGGATAACGGGGAACTATAGAGGGGCCCACTAACGGCCTGCGACGTCTCACCCTTCATGATGCAAAGGCTATCTACAAAACAGCCAAGATAACGCATCTGACGGACACTGTGAACTTTCCGTTGGTCGAGAACTGGAGGTAAATGTTGCGGTCCAGGCGATGGAAATGTATAAGCTACACCGATCAGATGGCCAAGGACGGTTAGGCTCACCACAAATATGTGGCGCTTCTACTTTCCCTCATCATACCGTTACGGTGGTTGCTCAACTGATCAAATAATAGATTTGGTGCAACTATGATAATTGTACCACCATCATGAAATGCAGCACATGATTTCAATCATAGATGCGTCCAATCAGCATTTAAATAATGGCTGACAATGCTTTGAGATCATTATAGTGAGCAAAGGTAGATGATAAAGTTCGAGGATCAGGGACATAAGAGCAGCATTTTTCTGAATTATTTGTACAAGTCTTGAATTATTACTGATTTGTTCAGAGACAGCATGATGCTTAAAATTACTCCCTGGTAAGCAAATTGTTCAATTATTTTTTTGAATTTTATGATTTTATTCATGATGTTGAATAATTCCAGGAAATACGGGAACACGCACGCACTACCAAAAATGAAAACAATCAATCATAAACTGCAAACTAATGATACTTTTTACCGTGTAATGATGATTTTGCCATTACTTGGTTCCACCTGTTTCTCATGAATAAAAATTTATCAAAAGAATAACACTTTCAATTTCACGTTCTTCATGTCTTTCATAGCTATATTTCCACAATCCTTTCAACACTCTAAAAACTTTCCACGGCTCGATTACTCCTTAATGTTGAATGGTAAACAACATCAACCACGAGAAGAGATTATGAACAATTATGTTATTAGAAAGACGGGGAAGAATCTGCAAGGAGACTCAAATCATGTGGACATTGTCAAACACAGTCCAAAGGATAGAACAAGTAAGATAAGTCTGCACAAAACTACTCCATGTATGACGATTTTGTTTGTTTTTGTGTTATGGGTGCAGGTGGGCTCTCCATTCCATGTATCTCCCTTACTTGCTACAGTATCTCCCTTGAATGGAATCAATAATTTATTGAGAGATGGAGCTGTTTGGATGCCAACACAGTTTATCCATGCAGTTCTTCCCCTGTATGGTTGCTGCTGAGGATTCCTTTTTTTTTTCATAAAGGAAAGTTTCCAATTAGATAATCTTAAGATGATATCATCCAAAAGAAATCAGAATATGAGAAATTGCCTGATGGGTGGGATCGGGCACCCCTACCAGGGGGAGCTACTTTCTTCCTAACCTTGAGCCAAATGTCTAATTTATCCAAAATAAATAGCTTATGCTTTCATCCAAACAGGACTAGAAGACCAGCTACTAACAACATACTTTTGTTTCTGCTACTTCACCACTTTCTTTTATACCAAATTTAAATTTTAAGGGATTAATTTAAACCAAAAAATAATTTAGCGATGCTTGCTTTCAACGATGGATGGATAAAACATGCTCTTGTATCTCCCCATGCTTGTGGATGCTTTTGTTCATCAATCATATTCTCCCTTAGTTAAAAGAAAATCCGAGTTTAACAAGCTCTTCTATGAGACCCTTTTTAGTACTACTAAGTGCTCCCAATTGACTCAACCACTGACTTGAAATTTTAATATTAACGCTATCCCACTAACTTTAGAAACTACGCTAATTCTGGAAGATTGCTTGGTTCCACATGCCACTTTGGTTGACAGAAAGACAGAAGCAAGCATTATACTCAGAACCAGATCTTTGTGTGCTAATTTGTTTATATGCTCTTCAAGCAAGCCCATGTCTTTGGTGAAAGTAGAAGCCCCAAATCCCCAAATCCCGAATCTGGGATTTACACTGGTCCTCTTCAATACATCACCCTTGTAACAAAAAAATGACACTCGTACGGCATTTGAATTTCATTTTTATTCATATATAAATAATCTAAACTATAAAAATTTCAGCTGTCCCTCTGAAAATCTTAAAAGATATAGGAATTCATCCACTAATCCTTCATCAGTGAGAGAGGTCTGCAGAATTCTCACTTTAGGTGAAACAAGAACCGTTAACCAAAGACGAAAAGAAAAGAAGAAAAAACTAAAGTTCCAAAAAATAATCCAACTTTCTACCAAGAAGCTGATCTTGGATAAGAAATTCATTAGACGAAAGTTTTGTAAAGCTGGCACCAAACTGAAGGGATAGAGCTAGAGATTTAGTGTCGACCAAGTGAACAAAGGAGCAGGATCACAGGAGCTCATGTGACACTGGCATCTGACCATCACTAGTGGTGGGTGCCTACCAATTGATCAGGTGACCACAACTTATCCGTATCTCCAGAACAAGAAGGCAGGCCCCTTTCAAGAAAGTGATCCATGAAGTCAGCTTGGTTTCTGCCACGGATTGATTCTTTTCCTTTCCATCTTTTTCTCATAAATTGTCCACATATAACAGCGCTACGGGCTTGATATACTCAATATACAACGTATCTTTTGGATCACATTCTACAGAGGGACCAGAAATGAGAGCTTCAGTTCAATGGCAAAACAAGAGAAGAAGATCTAAGGTTTACCGCATGGTTAAAGCTTTTACTGCATAGTAAATGACAATGAGAAAACATGTCCAAGGAGTAAAATAATAAAACCAGTTTGATGGCCTACCTCCAATCATGTTGGGATGCAGCACTTGAAGACATCATGTAGTCCATGGAAGCTAAAGAACAAACTTGCAAATGACTAACTCAGTGGAGACAACTGAAGGGCATAATGGCAAAATATCAAAAACATCTGTACCCCTAACAATAAATCTCAAAGGTGGTACGGGCATGGGACCAAATAATGCCATATCAATACTAATGTTATTCCTGTATCCATATAAGGAGCCCAAGGGTTATATGGATGTAGAACTTCATAAAACATTAACTGGAAGGAAATGTTAATACTTTGCATAGTTGTGTCCCAGGACCCTTTAGTAAAAGCAGACAACAATGGCTCGCAGAAGCAATATAGATTAACAACAAAATCTTCAGAATCACTCATAAAGGCTGGGATCAGGAAAAAAAGGGCTGTGCTTTCAACTTTTGCAGATAATTTTAATAAGAAAAATCTCTTTTCAACATGATAATATAAGACTGTGTAGTACAACAGTGATTGCCAGAAATATTGAGATATTTCCCAGTTAAAATTGTGAGTACGGTAAAATAGCATATAGATTACATTGCCTAAATAAGATCATTTATTCATACAAGTTCAAGAGGAGCTTGAATGAGTAGGAGATTCAACTAATGGAACTTATTTCCTTGCTAACAACTTTTTTCAACAAAAAGTTGGAGAAACATAAGTCAATAGCTTAGGAGTTGACTTATCCAAAAAAAAAAAAAAATGCAAGCAGCTCTTTTTCTTAAAAAAAGAGGAAAAAGTAAAGCTTGTCAATATTTTTCATGATTTTAATGCATGTAGTCATACAACAGAAATATATATAATTTCTCAAATATTCGCCTTACTAGGATGAAAAGGTGGTTTTCTGCTTAATTCAATCCATGGAGAAAGCTCTTAACAAAAAGAAGTGTCCAAAATCATTAAACTGAAACAAAGTGTTTTTTGGAAGGGGAAAAACAATAACATAAATTTTGAAAACAAAGCAGCAATAAACATGTTACTTTAATATAAATTAATTCTGATGACATCATTTGTCATCTACATACCAAGTTCAGAAATAGTAATATTGCAAATGAACAGTGATACCAGCCAACAGAAGGGCAGAAGTGGAACGCAAAAAAATCTCAAGAGCCTAGAGAAATAAAATATTAGGGCTTGGAAAGGTCTGACAAAGTCAATATATGTCACAAGGAATTTAAACTAAATTAAGTGAAAACAAGTTGAATCAGATCAGCATTCAATAAGAATAACTTGCTGGATGATATGTTAATATACCAGTCTTAACACCAGCCAGTCATAGATGGCTGAAACGGTGTTTCTGGGTTCAAAAGGTCTGGCCAAGAGATTTACTCATTCTTATAGTTTCGATCTAACTGTTTTCATGTCAATGTGATCACCAAATGGTCACTAGGCATAGATAATCAACTCAAATTTTGGACCTTGTCCCAAACAAATTTGCAAGTTCCTAGTACACCAGTACGAACCAGGCTCCAATAACATGAAAGCTGACTAACAGTGATTTTGAATGATAGCCTACTATGGCACAAAGCATAGAAGGAAATACATTGATGGATAATAGAACAGACATTTATGTTATGTCTGAACTATAGTACTCAGAAAATTTGTAGGCTACCAACTATCTTTAACAAAACAAATGATCGTTCTGAACCGAAATTACAATAGAAAAGTCTGAAACCTTGACAATACCCTTATATGAATCAGTATTGAATTTCTGGCTAAGTCTAGTTCAGCAAAAGAAGGGCTTGCCATGAAACCTAAAGGTCAATTAGCAGTCCAGAAACCTAAATTAGTGTTTAAGCTCAACCAACCAAGGACCAACAATTCAAACTTCGGGGTGGAAAGCATTTAGCCAAAGGCAGAAAAACAAGAGGTCCAGTATATGCAATTGAGTTCATCTCTAACATGCTAGCTATATGCCAACAAGTCAAATTGAAACATCTACTAGATAAAGACAACATAAATGGATTTGCTGAAACTCTAATCCAATAAATAACAATGATAACAGATGCTGATTCAACTTTTCTAAAATTCTAACTATTGAATCGAGATATTGTAAAAGTTGGAGGACCTAAAGAGTAATTCTTATATTGTAACAACGAAGACTCTACCATGACCTTTGTGGCATGTTAAGGGTAAGATTTATTTAGCAGTTGTTCCCCATTCTATTGGCATTTACGATCTCTAAATGAGCATTTTATCTGCATGTGTTTCCATTGTTATATTTGGACTAATAAATCATTTAATGGAAATCTTGCAACCACATTTCTCAACAACATATCTTCTACACCATCTAGAAAGTTCACCCTATTATCTTAAAAAGGCCAGTTGTGAGCTATGGTGTCGGGTCAAGAGTAGCAAAAACTTGTTTATGGTAATAATTCTTTATAATATGCTCTTTAGAGCTTTTGCATTACCCAATGGACGATGTTGATATGATGTTATCAATTACAGGAAGGTGTTCAGCATCCACTACTCAAAAAAATAGAGCATGATCAGTAATCCACTAAAGAACTCTTTTTGATAAAATGACTCAAAACTAATCCCCAACCCTTCACTTCTCTCTCCTGACTGACACCTCATCCAACACAGAAGCCACATGTTCCAAGTGACTGGACAGGGAAGTATTTTCCTTCCCTAAATAATCATGATGTCTAGCTATTAGCCTGTTTCATCTAACACAATCATTTATGATTTAAAAAGCATGTAAACTTCATCTTGAATGTCCAAAGCACCTAATTTTTTTTTTTTCTAAATGAATGAAAGAGTTCATGTGCACTATGTTACAAAAGAAAATCAACTACAAGACAATTCTAAATTGGAAAAAAAAAAGTTCATGTGCACTACGTTACAAAAGAAAATCAACTACAAGAAAATGTAAAGAATAAGAAATATCGCATACATTTTTGTTCATTTCTATTTGCCACAGGAAGTTAATATTACATCTCACACAAGTTCAAAGACACTAGAAATACAAGTGAAACAACAGACCTAGGCAGGAGGAATTTTACTCAAGTCCCGAGGCAAAAATTAGATTCACATCTTCAAAGTCTTCTTTTATGTGAGTGGACAAGACTACTTGCATCACGATCGTGTATTCCAACAACAACATGAAAGATGTATCCCTGCAATTTATATGCATCTAGGAGTTAGAAAGAACCAGAGGAAAATGGCAAAATGAAGCGTAGCAGCCAAAGTAATGTAGGTAGAAAAAGGCAACACAATAAAGAACAAAGATGCATTCACTTCCTTACCAAATGGCATCGTTGAATCAGCTAACATACTCCAAGCCATCATGCTTTCTTCTGTTAGGCCTTGAGAGAAAGCAAAACTGAGTCCAACTCTTCTTACTCTTTACTGGACGCAACTTCACATCTTTCTTTGCAACATGTTCAGCCATGTATTGCACAACAGCCTGTAAAAACAATATACTTGTCATCCACTGAATGATGAATACCAAAACAAAAACAAATATATGCAGAAAATAATTACCTGTGCACCCATTTCAGCAATATGCCTTGGTGGCAACTCCAAAGGGTTCTCTTCTGCATGAAGCACGCGGAGTTGTGACAACATCCCAAAAGAGTCTGGAAGGACCCTAATCTGATTATTGCTGATATCCAACTCTTCTAGCATCTCAAGATTGCCAATAGAGCGTGGAAGAGATTGTAAATCAGCAAAATTATTTCCTATGTTCAGCTTGACAAGTGTAGTTGCAAGGCATAAGCTCTCAGGAACTGATTCAAGCTCATTGAAGCTGACATCAAGCTCCTTCAATTTTGACAGAGATGCCATGGTGGTTGGAAGTGATTTGATATTGTTGTACCGGACAGAGAGAATCTCCAGAGATTCCAGCCTTCCAACAGCTTCTGGAAGGCCTTTCAGCCGATTATAATCTGCTCGGAGTTCAACAAGAGAGACACAATGACCAATAGTATGTGGGAGTTCTTCAATATCATTTGTTTCAATGATTAACTTCTTCAAGCGTACAAGATTTCCAATTGCATCTGGAAGCGAGGATAGCTGGTTCGAGCTCAGGTCAAGTTCCTCAAGTTGCACCAATTTCCCAATTGTAGAGGGTAATGACATTAACTGGTTTCCCCTCAGATCCAGATATAACAGGCTATAAAGATCTCCAATAGAGTTAGGAAGCTCAGCTATCCGATTTGAGTGAAGGTCCAATCTTTTTAAAGAAGAAAGAGCACCAACAGTAGCTGGCAAAACAACAATTCGATTTTCTGAAAGATCAAGAGTGACCAGACCAGAAAGCTTCCCAATCGAATCAGGTAACCAGTCAATTTGATCCATAAGCTTGTTCTGAAGGTTTAGATCTCGGGTGCCTTTCTTTGCAGAGACCTCTATCAAGCTAGCTAGTTTAATAAGACTCAGTTTCTCACTATCTTCTCCTACAGAATACATTTTAAAGAAAAAAAAAATTAACCTATCATCATTATTTAATGAAAATCCAAATGATTTTATGTATAGGCATCCATAAACAAACTAAAAACCATAACTAGGGAATGAAATTTTGTCTATATGCCTACAAGGATATAAACCAATTCAGCAGATACAGCAACAATTCAAATACAGCACTTGAATCATCCCAGTTATATAAAGGAAACAAATATGAGTTCTGAAAGCGCACAGATCAAAGCAAGGGGATTACAGAGATAAGACACTCTTATGAAATTAGAGTGCCGGACTCACCAAAAGTAGCCTCAGGCCTAGTTGTAGGATTCTGCAACAACCGTTGCAATACGCGAGGATCACCACCGCCAAATCCCTCAGCATACATTGTGGACTTTGCTTTCTTCAAGCAACTGTCATCTCTACTAAGACCCTCGAAGCTCCTTCCGACCCTTTTCTCCGAGTGAACTACAGCTGAAGCAGTGGTATTAGTATCGAAGCTAGTCTTGGAGCTGGCTGCAGTAGCTTTGGCTGGGTTCGCGGAAATCGACGGCGCCAACCCATTTGAGCTGGAAGGAAGGCACTTGGAGGCCCTCTGAATCAAGTCGTCGAACAACACGTGGGTGTTCTCCAGATCAAGCAGCTTCAGAGCCTCCCTCTTCTGCTCTTTGCCCTGAAAGTAGACCAGATTCTTCTGCATCTCCTGGAGCACAAAGAAGAGCTCCTCGGGGATCTCGAATCCCTTCTTCTGCTTAGATATGGTATCGATGCGGGCCTGCTCCTCCTTGTCCACGTTGCGGACCAAGGCCATCGCCGCGTCGACCTCGTCAATGCCCGGCCGCGGCGGCAGAGATCGGTGGATCCTCATGATCTCCTCCACCACACCATCAATGGACTGCAAAGGACCCATTTCTTTGGAAATTTAGACTCCCGGACCAGGGGGAACTTTTGGGGAGCTCCGACTATGGGAAAAGGGATCGCTCACGGGCTCGCAAGGAGAAAACCACATCAGAAAGGAGCTCCGCAACCAAATATCACGAGCTCCTCAGCTTTTCTAGAACTCTCTTCGGATAAGAAAGATGAGAAGAGAGACGAACGGATCATCTCCTCCATATAAAAATCGAAGAAAAATCGAAACTTTGGGTCAGAATTCAAGAAAAGAACCGGTTTTGAATGTATTAGAGGCCAACGATCGGGTTACTAGAAGCGAAAAAGGAGTAATATTCAGATAAAAACCATGAATTCCTCCAAATTTTGGAAAAATACACTCAAAAGGAACAATGTTAACGGGAAACCGCCCGCAGGTCAGGAAGAGCCAAGACCCATTTTTTTACTTGAAAATAACGGACATAAAGAAGAAATCAAGCAACCAACTCATCAAATTCCCTTGAATTCTTCCATTTTCTCACGAAATCTCATCACTAAAGTGGCCGACAGTACAGTCCTCTGCCATTGAGAGGGTCAGCAACAGAGCAACCAACAAGGAACAGAGAGAGAGAGAGAGAGAGAGAGGAGCTTATCTATTCTCTCTTGGAAAGAACGAGGGTGAAGAGGAAAACGTTCGGACGAACGAAAAGTTGCAATCTTTCTAGCAGCCACCGCGCACGGATTTCTCAACCCACCCGTCGGATTTCTTCAGGGCAGGAGCGGTTTCTACTGGGCTCTGCCTTAAATATACATCAATATATACAAAAAAAAAAAAAAAGAAAAAACAATCACTGAGCAGAGACAGAGAGAGAGAGAGAGAGAGAGAGAGGGAGAGAGGAGGGGGCGGGGAGTAGTGAGAGAGAGAGAGAGCGAGCGAGCGAGCTGCCAATAGTGTCATTAAAAACACAGTCTTGATTCTTTAGTTAAATATATATATATTGAAAGGAAAAGGCTGGACCTCTCCGTGTTATTAAAAAAACAGTCTGATTCCTGAGAAGAAATTATATATTGAAAAGAAAAGGCTGCACCTCTGTATCTCTCTAAATTCCAGCTGTTGGTAGGAAGAGAGAGGGAGCGGAGGGGGGTGTGTTTGGAATTTGGAGATAATTAATGGAAGCTGGAAGGGTGGTTTTGTTTTAATCCCAAAAGGAGCAAGTGTGAGGGCAATTTAAGACACCAACGTGGAAGGAAGGTTTCTTGGGCAGTTGTGTGGTCCCCGAAGTGCCATGGATCCACCACCATGCCCCTGTGGCTTGGACGGACTAACATTTATTATTATTTTTTTCCCCTATATCCCCTTCTTTTGACTTGGGGGAAAAAAGAAGCTTTCTAATGCCACAAAAGAGCTCCCCTAATTAATAGGATGCTACATCACCCATATTCTGTGACAATACTAGTCTTCTTTTTGACTAAGTAAATTATTACATGCATTGAAAGAAAATTATAAATCATATAAGATATTTAAGTAATGGCCATTTCTAGATTTCCAATTAAAGGCTAAGATAGAACCTTGTGCACAAAATTCAGAATTAGATTTCTAATTGCAATGGTTATTCATCATTATCATTTTATTTTGGTTAAGAAAACATGGAGTTATGACATGCCATACAAGCATGGTAGCGTATGCATGAAATCAAAATGGAAAGCCCATGCAAGATTACCAGTTTGAAGTTAGTGGCTTTGCCACGTGACACCACTATAATCCGATATATCAAGAGCGAAACTGTATAAGATTACTCGTACCTAGTATCACGACAAAAGAACAGTTATCCCATTTAAATTAAAAGAGGCTGAAATCATTACCACTGTTATGGAGACGTGCGGAGGATGAGAGAAAAGAGAAGCCACAAGTGAAATTCTTTGCCCACCTTCTTTGGTGGAGAAAAATTAAGATGGAGCACACTGCTTCAACTGGACCATACGGCATAATTAATAACGAGGGCTGCATCAATTTCCAACATCGTAGAGGTTTAATATAGTTCAATTTTTTTAAAAGTTTTTTTAAAAAAAATTATTTTTTTTTTTAAAACATCATTTTTTATTCTATTTTATTCATATTTGACTAAGACTTCATAGATAATAATAAAATATTATAATAATTAATAAAATATTATAAATAATAATAAAATATTATAATAATTAATAAAATATAAAAAAATAACAAACCAACAGAAGGTCATAAAGAAAAACATGAAGCGATAATAATCAATAAAATATTATAAAAAATAATCAGATATTATAATAAATAACAAAAAATCATAATAACTAGCAGAATGTCATATAAAGATACAGAAAGTCATATTCAATAATTAAAAATTATAACAGATCAAAAAATATCATATCATGCAACAAAAATCATATTAATGAAGTGATACAAAGTAATAAGATATTATATTTAAAAAAATAGAATGTCATTACAAATAACTAGGAAATCATAATATTAGGTCATCAGGATGCATGCGGAATTGATATATCTTTTCGTATGAGCATAATATTTCATTATCTAGGAAGTCATATATTATTCATGTAAGCAACGGAAAGTCATTGATATCAACACTAATTCATATTAAGTCACGTAAAGTGATATATATCTATAAGGAATTCATGTGATTAAATTAAAAATTATATATATTGTTCAGGATATCATAAAATAGAGAAAAAAATTAATATTATTTTTTAATATCTTGCATGACTTCTTATTGAATCCTATGATATCCCATATAATGATGTGACATCCTGTTACTTGGTATGACATCTTGTATCAGTAATATTATTTTCTATAACATCCTATTGATTATTATGATGTCATATTATTATTCATGATATCCTGACCAAACAAACAAAATAGAGTAAAAAATTGCATCTTAAAGGGAAGGATATTTTTGTCAAAAAATTTTAAAAAAAAAATTGAGTGTTGTGCACACGTGTTAAGGTTACGGTACCTTCCCCTCTCCACCGCTCGTAAGGTATTGTCCGCTTTCCCCGACGGCGCCGCTCGTACGGGCCGCACGCGATCGGAGTCACGGTTTTGTCCTCTCAGCCCCTCTGGGCAAAAGACGCCTCATGGAGCAAAAGGGAGCCCGCACTAATTAAGCACATGCACACACCAGAGTTGTCCAATATGGGACTATTAAGGGAGGTCCCCCCACAACCTGCCACAACATGCCTCCCACTCTGGAGGGTGCATGTGTGGACAGGGGGCGGGTGCCCCCTATCTGACGCGTCATTGTTGTGCACACGTGTTAAGATTACGGTACCTTCCCCTCTCCACCGCTCGCAAGATATTGTCCGCTTTCCCCGACGGCACCGTCCGTACGGACCGCATGCGGCCGGGGTCACGGTTTTGTCCTCTCAGCCCCTCTGGACAAAAGGTGCCTCACGGGACAAGAGGGAGCCCGCACTACTTAAACATATGCACACATCAGAATTATCCGATGTGAAACTATTAAGAGAGGTCCCCACAGTCTGCCACAATACTGAGCTATATTAAATCTCTACGGTATTAAAAATTGATGCAATCTTTGTTATTAATTGCACTATATAAGCCAGCTCGGTGAAGTAGCATGCTCAACCTCAATTTTTCTCCACCGAGGATGGTGGACAAAGAATATCTCGAAGCCACGATACGTCACTCCATCAACTCATCCAAAAATTGGACGTTGCTCTATTAGTTCCCTTTAAAGTTGAAAAATTAGTGTCGGTACCATTTTTTTTAAAAGCCTTCTATTTCCAAAATTACGTGTTGAGGTAATTATTAATCAAATTACTTCAACTCAAAATGTTTTTAGCCCCAACTAAACAAAAGGAGAACTAAATACTCAGTTCTATGGCTTTCATATTAAATCTATATTGGGATGGAAAAACTAGATCAAGTCAGGGTTACGTTGAGGTTTGAGATTGACCTATCTCGGTGGCAGAAAACTACATCACACACACACGCACACACACACACACACACACACACACACACATATGATAAGATATTCAAACATTTCTTTTCATTCGTAGGTCCATGCTCAAGCTTGGTTGAGATGGACCTTTAACTATTTTCATCAGAAAACGGCATGAGTTGGTTTTGTATGCATCACAAGTAATTGTGCAGACATTGAAAGGATGTTTATCAAGTAGTCTATTTGACGCAACATATATTGTTGCTTCATGTAGTTGTTATTGGATCCCGTCTACCGGACGACTTCTACCGTGGACCTTGATGAAAGATTTGCATACTCCAAAGCATCCGAGTTAAACTTGATTCGTTCTTCACTGCGCCAAAATGAGATAATAGGATCTTGAATCTATACCCAAACCCTGGCTCAAGATCCTGGTTCCATGTGCTTGGGATGCTTTATAAGACTTGCCTGGATCCAAATTTAGATTACTTTTAGGCCATTGATTTCAAAATTTCAGTATAGCAATAGCAAGAGCAAGCCAATAAAGATTAATGCAGAAAAGGCTTACACATTAAGACTAGATGCTTCTTGCCCAACAAAACGCTACTGTTTAGAGTAATTCTTTGTGCACCGTCTGTGGTGCAGAAAATCTAACGTAGAGTGCACCGCTTCCTTCGATTGGACCACGTAGTCATCGCTTCTCGATGCACATTTAATATCTGCATATTAGTATTTTCGTTTAAAAATTTTATATGACGAAAATATTTCTGTCCAAAATTATGATATCCCTTCACAAAAAATTCTTTATGACTTTCTGTAAGTGACTTTTTGTGAATATATATGACTTCCTGTGAATATATATGACTTTCTGTGAATATATATGATTTTCTATGAATATATATGACTTCCTACGAACATATACGACTTCTTGTGAATATATATATGTTCATAGGAAGTCATATATCCTGTGAATATATATATGTTCACAGGAAAGCATATATATTTACAGAAAGTCATACATGTTGATAGAAAATCATATATATTCATAGAAAATCATATATGTTCACAGGAAGTCATATGTATTCACATAAAATTATATAACAAGAAGTCATATATATTCAAAGAAAATCATATGACAGAAAGTTATATAGAGTATCAAGAAATCATGAAGGGTATTTTCATCATACAAAATTTTTAAACGAAAACATCAATCTGCAGGCATTAAATATGTATTGGAAAGTGGTGGCTACGTGGTCTAATCGGAGGGAGTGGTATACTCCACGTCGGATTTTCTACACAGCTGGTGGTGTACAAAGAATTACTCCTACTGTTTATGCTAGCATATCCACTTAGTATGTGATAAAGCTGGTCATTATATCATACGAAGCGTGTAGTCTGCACCAGTGCATCCTTAGCTCAAATGATCTGACAGCTCGAGTGCCACTTTATTGCACCATGACTTGTCAAGTTTCCTTTACCCTCAAATACTGGAAAAATGCAAGAAAACTTGGTAGGTCGTCATGGTCCTTCATCTTTAATTACCATTTGCGAAAGAGAGAGGTGGGGGGCAGCATTTGTGATCTGAATCCTGGATTTCCTCCAGGCAAGCCCTAAGATAAGAGGTGCAATCAACTATTGCACATAAGACCCACGGATTGAGCAGTAACACGATAGCTGACTTCAGTGTTTTTCTTTGAGGTAATACTAGCGTAACACAAAACATTAACACAAAAAAGGTCCCACAATTATTGTGCAGTTAAGTTATTAATCATTTCTACATATAGTTTCAAGTGAAATATATGTTGTTAATTAGTTGTCCAATAGAAGTCACGCATCTTGTCAAATTTTTCGTCTGAGAATATTCCAGTCTTGCGCAAGCTTATTCCTGTTCTTTTTGGTTAATATTCCTTATCGCCTTGTCCATGAAGGTTGGATAGAGAATTGAGCACCAAGTTTAATGCAGGCATCGTTGTCACAAGCATTCATGGTAACGATTTTTCCAGATACACCTCTCTAATAATCAAGGAACCTTCACAAGAAGGAGGGTGTTGTTTTCTCTGAAGCTTAACCTAAGGACGAAGTAACCAACGTCAAACTTTCAGTCAATCACCATCTTTCGATTGCCACCTCAAGATATTTCCGTTTTTTTGCATCCTCTGCACGTAGGAGTATCACATTCCATCAATAATAGCATAAATTTGGAAAGATGTGTACCATAAACTACTACAGCATCCTTCCCTCAAAATAGAAAAAAAAAAAAGCTGTGAGCATCTGTTAGCATCAGGCCGTGAGTCTCTTTCTACAGGATTAGTCTTTTCCAGTCTCCTTTCAGTTCCAGCTCGCACATCCTGATCTCTAATGGGTCTATCCCGAGAGTTGTGCTAGGACCGGGACAAAAATGTTGGGATAAAATTTTTATGGCCGGAGCGATCGGTCATAGAAATAATTATAATCGGATTGTCATCATCTGTCATGTCTCGAAAGCATGCCGCGCATAATTATAATCGGACCTAGGATATTTGAACAATTTTGATAAATATCACATAATCCTCTAGGATTTATTCATTCCTATTTTTTTTTTAAATGCACGGTAAGCACGCATGGTGTGCTTCAGAGATGTGGCAGGTGATGATAGTCTGATCATAATTCTTTTCATGATCGGTCCAATCATAGAGATTTTATCTAAGGTGTTGACCCATGGCCTATTAGGCCATGGGCCTTTAGAGTATCTATGTGAACTTTTGGGCCAAGATTTTGGGAGCTATTAAGTCTCAATTTGTAAGCCCAACGGGCTTTCAAGATATTGAACTGACAAGGGAAGCAGTCCAAACATTAATTGAGAGTTACACCCTTGATTAAAAAGGGCTTACATACACTGTTAGAATTATTAATTTGTGGTTTAGAATTACAAGATTAGTCATCGATTATTCTTCAGGATTGGTTTACATGAGGCTCATATTTAAGTAGCTAATAAGCATTGCTCGAGATTTGTTTCCATTAGCATCATGATGTTCTTCAATTGGGAATTTTGCTCATCCGTACCTCCTACGGAGGTTTTATCATAATCCTTGTCAATGTTATCTCACCCTTTGTGGGTGCTTCCAACCAAGTGTAAAGTTGTCTCAATAGGACATAAAATGATGTAACCGATGGGCATGTTACAACCTTATGATTGGAAGACATACCTTATGGACTTTACTAGTTTGTTACATTGATGGGTGGACTTATCATCTTGGTGGGCATGGCAGGTAAATTGTTCTAGACACCTTACTTGGGCAAATACCCCACCAATATTTCGAGGTAAATCTTTGGCATTGACACCACCCCAATGTTTTAACCTTTTAATCTTCAGTAAATTTTAGTCTCTAATATTTGAAGCCCATATTTTTAGCCATTGGATCATAGAAGTCCATCGTTGCCTGATGGACTTCTACAATCCAAATCTTGGCCTCATGTAGGTGAGCATCAGGGACTTGTGGAGTCCTATGATCCTATCATGTAACTCAAAGGACTTGAATAGTTTACATGTGTAATAAACGCAGCCGGTTTGCCTGAGTTGTTAGAACCAAGCCCTGAAAAATGAGGAACCTTGGAGAACGCCTTTAGGAAGGTGTCCATATTATGCCGGCAGGTTTCGGTGTAACTGAGCTGGTTTGTTTTTCTTCCTACCAACCACCAATTAAAGTAGAGAAGGGCAGTTGATTTTTTGCATGGACTTTTGCCCCTTTTTTATATCAAACTATGATGTCTGGTTATGTTCCTTTGGGTGAGTCAGATAAAAGATTCACCTAACTTCAGTTGGAAGTGCCCCTGTTGCTTGTTTCAAAGAACTTTGATGCTCTGAAATGTAATGTCTATTGAACCTAGTTAAAAAGTATTTGGATTTTCTCTGGAAGAAAGCTTCTGTTAGTTCGCAAGTCAGGTTTCTCAGTGTTGGAGTATCCATCGTTTGCATGAAGCAGCAGGATTCAGCAGTTCAAGAAGTGCTACGAAAAGGATTGAGAGGCAATAGTATTCATAGAAAATCAAAGCTATTTCGTACAAGTTTACCTCTATCTAGATTCAAACAACGCGATAGTAAAAAAAATAATTTAGTCTAGAACGACACTTTAACTTGCCATGGTAGTTGTTCCTGGTGCTTTCAACACTGGAAGCAAGAAAAGGATCAGGAATTGGGATGCAAGGGTTAATGTGGCACCTAACGTAGGATGTTACTTAACGGTCAGTCAGATTTGCGGCTAGTCTGAGCATCTACCTAAAACAATTTAGCTTTTTGCTTATTTTACCTGGAGGGGTTGCTTTTTTCAAAGAAAAAGAAGGTAAGAGAGGCATCCAAACTTATTAATGTCAAAGCTAAAGTACATTACATGATGAGTTGCCAACAAGGCTTCTTAACATCACAAGGGTACCCTGCAGGTGTTGGTATTCTTAATTTTTCATTTTTCACGCACTTGTGAAATTCCTGCATCTTTGCCCTGTTTCAAGTTCATATGCTCAAATCCTGATCGGTCACTTGGTAGCTTATCAAGCTACATTTGGTAGTCAGCTTCTCACGCCTGTGTCTGAAATGGGTTACGGTGAATTGGGCCGAGGGATCTCCTTATCCAATGTTCAGAAGTTGAGAAATTCTTTGTGCACCGCCTGCGGTGTGAAAAATCCGATGCGGAGTGCATCGCCTTGTCCGATTGATCCACATAATCATCACTTTCCAATATGCATGTAATGCCCGTAGATCGACTTTTTCGTTTCAAAATTTTGTATGATAAAAATATCTTTTTCCAAAATTATGATATTTCTTCTTAAAAATTATAACATTTTTTTATAAAAATTATGACATCTCCTACATAAAAGACTAATTTTTAAGAAGAATATTTTCATCCTATAAAATTTTTAAACGAAAAAACTGACCTACTGACATTAAATGCACGTTGTGAAGCGGTGGCTACGCGGATCAATCGGATAAGACAATGCGCTCCACGTCGGATTTTTCACACTGCAGGTGGTGCACAAAGAATTTCTATCAGAAGTTCGTCGATAAGAAAAAAAAAGAGAATAAAGGAGTGCCATTCATTACAAGCAATCAGTTTTGCCAATAAGAAATAAAGAGAAAAATGACCAGATAACCGCATAGCTTTTCTTTTCTAGTATGATTCGGTAGAAGAGAACTGTGATAACAGCTAGCTAAATTTATCTGCTCAAATTGTACTGATAGTATACGGGTGGCGACTACCGTTTAGGTGAAAAGAGCCATCATGATGACATTGCTGTCCAAGGAGAATTTATGTATCACAATGGATCTTATAAGTTTAAGATGAAAATACTATTATAAGTTAAAAAAAAAAAAAAAAGAGGATGAGCATACAAATTTGCTTCACTGACAATGATATTCATGGTAAAATGATTGATCACAGGACCAAGGATAGTCTCATCGTCTCACATGGCAGATGTTGCTTGAAGCTAAACATCGAGGTACACGAGATCAGATGGGAGGCCGAGTGATGGTTGGATTATATATTGGAAGCATGGAACAAACTCTTCCCATCTCCCTTAAAAACAGGGTCTTAGGTCCCTCTTAAACCAAAATTATAATTTAATAAATGCATGCTTCAAGCGACCGACTCTTCATAAATTAAGCTTTAAGTCTTAGTAAGCTTGAACCTAAAGGCCCCAAACAATTCAAGTTCCTTGCTTGCAAGAAACAAAATAGACAAAACTATATATGAGTACCAATCTTCTATCCACCTCTCGTACAAAGAAAATCTCTCTTCCATGGAGTCCATGAAGCTCTCCCTTCTCCTTCTCTCTCTTTGCCTCACTGCATGCTCGGCGGTTCCGAAAGATTTTTCCATCGTTGGCTACTCAGAAGACGACCTGACGTTGCAAGAGAGACTGATCGATCTCTTCGAAACATGGATGGCCAAACACAGTAAGTCCTACGCCAACCTCGAAGAGAAACTGCGGAGGTTTGAGATCTTCAAAGACAATCTGAAGCACATCGACGAGACGAACAAGAAGAGGAGCAGCTACTGGCTTGGGCTGAATGAGTTCGCAGACATGAGCCATGAGGAGTTCAGGGGGAAGTATCTCGGACTGAAGCCTCACTTGCCAGGTGAAAGGGATGCCACATCCAAGTCCTCAAAGCCTTTCATGTGCGAGAATTCTGTGCCCCTGCCCAAGTCGGTGGATTGGAGAAAGAAGGGAGCAGTGACCCAAGTGAAGAACCAAGGAGCTTGTGGTAAGAGCTATCATCACCACAATCATCTTTCTATACTATACAACATTTTATGTAAGGCTATAAGATGAAGTATCTTACTGTGGACAGGGAGTTGCTGGGCTTTCTCGACGGTGGCGGCGGTTGAGGGCATCAACCAGATAGTGACAGGGAACTTGACGTCGCTGTCTGAGCAGGAACTGATCGACTGCGACAATACATTCAACAGCGGGTGCAATGGAGGGTTGATGGACTCCGCCTTTGCGTTCATCGTTGCTAATGGACTCCGCAGTGAGGAAGACTACCCTTACCTCATGGAGGAGGGCACCTGTGAGGAAAAGAGGGTGATCCACAGCACGCTCAATTCTCCATGTCATGAAGGAAAGCAGTTCTGTGGTTATCTGGTTACAATATCTTTTGTTTTGTGTTCTTCAGGTTCATCAAAGAGTCGTAACCATCAGCGGCTATCAGGATGTGCCGGTGAACAGCGAACAGAGCCTGCTCAAGGCGTTGGCCCACCAGCCTGTTAGTGTTGCCATAGAGGCCTCTGGCAGGGACTTCCAGTTCTACACAGGGGTAAGACTCGCAGTGATTTAGAGAACACATTAGATCTGTAGCCCTTTCTTCACGGGAATGTGCTGATGAAAGGCTCTGGATTTCAGGGTGTTTTTGATGGAGCTTGTGGGACCGAACTGGATCACGGACTGACAGCTGTTGGGTATGGATCGTCCAAGGGCCAAGATTACATCATTGTGAAGAACTCATGGGGACCGAAATGGGGAGAGAAAGGGTACATTAGGATGAAGAGGAACATAGGGAAACCTGAAGGGCTGTGTGGCATAAACACGATGGCTTCTTATCCTACGAAAAAAAAATGAGAAGCTGGAGTTTATGCTCAAGGATGATTTTCCATAACCCTATCAAGATTATTACATCTTATCTACACTCCACTTGCGCTCAGATGCAATCTTCAAATTTATTGGATGGATTTTATTGCATTAGCAGTCCACGAATTTCGATGTAAAGCACCTACTGTCATATAACACGAATAGTAAGTTCAAAAAGTAAGATATCATGAATAAGAAATGGGCAGCTGCGATCATGGGCAGGGATGGTATTCCAGAACCCCATCAATGTTGTTGCATTTATCAAAATACCCATTGTACCAGTGATCGGTCCTAATTACAGAATGTAGAAAAATGGATTTTACAGCTCTAGCACTCTACTAATTTCATTGCACAACACCAAGTATCGCAATATTTTGACATGTAAAATTTCTAAAAATACAAATAAAACATCATGAATTTGCAGCACATCCAACTGAAGCCTAAGTAAATGATTAAATTATGAAACATCAAAACATTCACATACTCTAAATTTCTTTTATCGTACAGTCGTCTGGTACTTGATAAGAGCGAAAAAGTAAACGAACTTCCTAAGTAATGGTGGATACGGCTTTATTCTAGCAGGGTATTGGGTCCAAGCCGGCTGGAAGTTGGATGCATGCAATAAACATAACAGAAGCTAAAGATTTGGTGATCCAATGCCCGAAAAGCTTGTCGACTATGTACAAATATAGAACCAAACAACCACACAGGATCTTAAAAAATGAAAGCAGAACAAGAATACAAGATTCATTAAACTGACCTTGAAAGCATGAGACAGAAATCAATAATTATGAGGTACAGTTCTGCAAGGGCTCATAGAACACACTGATGCAAACACAGTATAAGGTATAGATCAAGCAGCATTATATTTGCAGAATGTCCCATTCATCTACCATTTCACTGGTGATACATATCAGATAATTACCAGCAATGAAGTTCAACATAATAATAATACTGGAAGAAAAATAAAATAAAATAAAACTGAGAGAAAAAATGCTCCTATGTTAAACTGGAACTGTTAAATTCTAGGGAAAAATTCATCTGTTACAATGTATATCTGGAACTTGACATACATGTATGAATGCATTATTGTAAAATTAAAGCATTCTTGGAATATTCTCCATCAATACAAATACGTTGAACTGGAACTGTTAAATTCCAGGGCAAAATTCATCTGTTAAAATGTATATCTGGAAGCTGACATGCATGCGTGAATGCATTATTGTAAAATTAAGGCATTCTTGGAATATTCTCCATCAATACAAAACAATTTTGCTACTCTTTTTATTTGTAAAGCAATCCGACCCTATTACACTGCAAAATAGTACATCTAGTCATTTGTCCCTGTCATGGGCTTGACCAGACTTTTCTTTTCCTGTATGCTTAGAGTGAAAACCTTGGTGTAGATTATGTAGCTTATGGGAGTTGCACACAATAAGAATAGAAGAAAATGATTGTCTTAAAGCCGCCTCAGTAATTTGAAACCTCGTTGTACTTGAACACACAATCATAAAGCCTCCCTCCCAAGAACTGAGCAACCTCTGGATGCTTGACCTGGAGAATAAATAAAAAGGAAAAAAGCAAAAGCTAAGTTGGGCTTCTTAACCATATAGCAAGATTTGGCAAGTCATATAAAAAAATTATCACACTACAGAATGATACCATCCCAATCTTGATTGAATCACATTTCATTTGAGCATAAAGGTTAGTCTCTATTGCCCTTCCCTGCGTGCAGAAAAAAGGATGGCATTTAAACACAAGATTCTATTACTTGATCGGTCAAATTTTAAAATTCTCAATAAAAAAGTTCGAAATTTCCCCTCAATCCAAATATTCAACAACATAGTATACCATTCCCTCCAATATGACCAGGTCTGCATCACTTGCCAGATATGCTAGCTCTGGTGATACACTTGTAAGATCAATGACCTGGAAGTCATAGAACTCAGATCAGACCATGAAAAAAAAAAAAAATACCCCAACTAGCTGGTTAAGTTTGTATAGCCTGCGATATAAATGGAGAATTGCACCATAATCATCTTCTTACCGGCAAATCATTGCCAGAATTCGCAACAAGAAGACCAGATGCATCAACACCCACAAGCTGCCCGTTTTCATCCTTCAGCTGATAACATGTCATCAAAAACATCAGAATTAGATCTATTCACATGCGGCAATTTTGTACATCAATGCAATCTCCACTACCTTTGAAATAATATCAATCAACTCAGGATATGTAACATCATTGATTGAAGGCAAGTCATTAGCTGCTAGAACCACCTGCATCAGGATAAAAAAAAGGTAAAGCTGTTGTTAAGAAATAACTGACAGTGTCTGCTATAGATAGGAACAGGAAAAGGTAAGTTGCATGTTTTTATCTATAAAATTAAAAGGACAATTGCACAATTAACCATCAAGACTGCATATCAGAGGGCAAAAGTTATGCCTGTAATTTAGAAAGTGATGGAGCACAACTGCACACGGAAGAGTCAGCATGAGCAACAGACTAAAATTCTAGGTTCTAAGATTTTCACTACCACCATCCCATGCCAGTGCACATGTCACAGCTGTAGTCATCATAATATGAATAGGGGAGGTAGAGGCCTTGTCATATCCCAGGGCTCTGATATCGAAGACCAGCAGTTTCAATATCAAAAGGCCAACTTCCATATCAGTGCAATACTTTCTGTAGCATAAAGCAACCTGCTTTCTTGTCCTGAACGGCAATATCGTCAACAAGGAAAGCATAATCAAATGCCATTTCTTTGATCAAGTGAAAACAGCATCAAGCCTTCCATGCCATCAGCACATTCACCACTCCAAACAGAAGCCAAACAAACCTTCACCTTTCAACAAGAATCAGTTTCATGCCCTCTGATGTCATTGCACAACACTATGTCATTGCTCAAAACTTACTGTCCAATACTTGGTTTGACCATATGCTAAAACTGTTGGAAAACAGAAGGTGTGGTTCAATGTATTTGATCTCATAAGGACATATTTAAGTTTTCAGAACTTCTCACGAATTTATATAAAGTGATCAATAGCATGAGTCTAAATGAGTTATCATTTTCTTGGATTGGCATAATGTTTGCAACAAATTAAGTTCCATATGAGGATAGATATATAAAGCTATGATAAATGAAACGAGCAGAAGCCCAGGTCTCTGTTGATATATTCCTATGATAAGACCTATATAGTTTTTGTCCTCAAAACCATTGTAATAGTCCATGAAGACAAATTATTTCATTTGTTAGTCTTTTTAAGAATCAAATAATTTCTAGGCAAGAAAGTAAAAGCAGATGCTTGGGGTAAGCTGAAGTGGATGCATCATAAATCTACAAATTTTAATATCTAGTATACTCAAATGGAGTAAGACCAATAAATCCAGATAAAATGGTTATGTGCGTCAAATATTGAAGGGGGCTTAGTAAGCTTGCAAACTAATTGAGGAAAGCACATGATAGGCAGTAAAAAAGGCTATGATAACAGAAATGCAAATTGTTGGGATTTGGAAAAGCTGTAACAGTGATCATATATATAGCCCTTATTGGAATGAATAGTGAAATTCATTTGAATGATCCCTCATTGTTGGGTAAGACATAAACGTAAAGCACCCACTACAGCTAAGATTTTTCAGTAACAATAAAAGATATCGGCATCAATAGTATGTGAAATTAGAACAGCAAAGAGAGATGCATTAACAGAAGTGAAGAATCACAAAACCTCATTCATGAACAAACTAAACCAGCTGAGAGTGAAAGATTAAGCATTAAACTAGGTAGAGCACTGCATGTCAAGTTTCTGTAAAGAATGGTAATTCAGTCAAAAAATCATACTAAAGGACAATGAAGTGCCTCTTTGATTCAATTATTATAGGATTGCTCTTTTTTTTCGGGTGAGATATTATAAAATTTTGGTTGCTAACATGGTGCATAAATATCTCTAGTACTCCAGAACTACCATAATAAAAGTTACAAGTAGAAGGTGCTACCTAAATAACTAGTATGAGTGAAAAGAAAGTTCTAAATTTAACCACACACCCACAAAAACATGAGGGGTGATTCTTTTATCTTCATTACAGATACAAAACGGACTAATTGGTGGAGAGATAGACCTTTGTTCCACGGCAGAGTAACTCTCTTGCAAATGGCAATATACCCAGTATAATATCTGCACCAGAATTATCAACAAAAATGACAGCCTGTCATGAAAAAAAAGAAGCTTGTTTGTCATCCAGCATTTGATGGAATTTCAGCAACATAACAATTTGGCAAGGATCCTTATAGGCACACAAATTTAGAGCCTGTAGACTCTGGAAAAATGCTCCACATTATGTGGTTCCCTAGTATAATGTTAATAAATTGATTCAAAAAAAAATGATGCAACCATGAACCTTGCATGTATGATAATGTTCAAATTTATGTAGGATTGGCAGTAGAACTAACATGAGTTAAACTTAACCATGGGGTTAGAGCAACAAGGCCCACAACCATTTGTAGCAGAAGTTGATTTCAGGATGCACTTATTGTTCAAATGGATTTTGTTCCACAGATACACTAGTAAGTCAATATGCATAGCACACAAAACCTGATTCCACTGGTTCTATAAGTTGTATCAAGTTGATCAGAAGTGCACGATTCAACCATGCTCAAAGTAGATGAAAATCCCAAATTGATCTAAAAGTACGACGGTGTGACACCATCAAACAAGTGGAATAGAGAAAATGTGGAAACAAGAAATTAGGCTTACCTTTTTCCAAGACTTCTTAATCCATTTCATTTTAAACACATCCAAGTCATCAATAACCCAAGGCCGAGGGACAAGATTCTGACAACTTGCCAAAAAGGACATGCCATCCTTTGCAAAAACTTCTGCAAGCTTCAAGAATTATGAAAAAAACAAAAAGGACAAAAGGTGTGTCAAATCAAATTCTGCATCAAATCAAATTCTGCATAAATCCAAGATGTTGCAGAAAAATGTCCGAAAAACAAAGAAAGTAAATGTCACAGTTTTTGAGATTATCTCCGTACACAATTCAAATGAATGGACTCCAAAACGTGAACTACTTAAGAATAAAGGCATCAAAAGGAATTGGTTCAGACATCTAATGAATTGAGGCACCCTTTGAATTGCACTTGCAAAGACACATACTGCATTAGCATGTTCAGGATGATAAAAGGGCATGTTTCATGTGCGCAATATGTCCTCTATCAATCATCTGAAGTATATGGCGTGCATAATAGGCCTTAATGAAAATTTTCTTCTGCAAACCTCTTGAGGAAACGTTCTGAGCCCCTTCATGTAAGATTTAATTTACCCTTAAGAGTACTTTCCCCAGTTATTTAGGAAAAATCATGCCTTTCTTGACGAAAGTAAAAATTATAAGTTTACAGCAGTGAAATTGGATGAGTAAACTCGGTGAATGAAGTTTAAAGATCCAAGTTTGAACAAAATTTGTGCATTATAAACATTCGATGAATTTTCCACAATGGTTTTGAATGGATTCTCCTCAATGCAGGTATTCAAATTATTCCATTACACTGATGGAAGAAAAACAGGAGTTTTTGTCTAGCAGATGTACTGAAAATTTTAAACATTTTATGGAGGATCATGTTTTCAAGGTACAAACATTTCTAGAAAAGCAAATGCACGAATTTCTTGCGAATGATGGAGCTTAAAGAAATGTTAATTGCAGACGGTGATGAACAATCAATTTGCAAAATTTTACTTTTGTTGGTTTCTCTTGTATGTTTTATTCAAAATTGTGTGGACAAATCATATGATTGGTTAGCAGCCATTCTTCACATAATTTGCTTTCATTCTTATCAAAGATGGAGGAAATGACCTATAAAATCTTAAAGAGATATTGAGGTATTAGCTAGAAAGGTAATTTATAAGCACCATGGGAAAAAGTCCAATGCCATCTTCAATAAGATGTCATCACACCAGCATTTTCCCTATAAGCCTTAGCTTGCTAAATCTGCCAAAGGTGGCCTGATGTGCTTATCAGGCTAGCAAGAAATGTTATCTTTAAGGATAAAATATGTGTGGCATACTTTCTTTTAGTTTGCCAAGCATTGACAGAAAGATCCACTAGCACTTATTTTGTTAAGGTGGTGGTGGAATATCAGGAATTGGAAGACTGGAGAATCTTAGCAGCAAAGAGAAGCAACCTCGCTTTCTTTGTTAGCTTGCACCAGTAAGGACTACATTGTGCTGCAACATAAAAACTATATAAAGCGTTATTCCTTATGCTAAGAGAAGCTTTAAAGTGTTGGTCCATCAGTAGACATGTCCTACTTCAAATATGGAAGTGCTTATGTACATCTGTGAGGAAAAAGATTAAAAGAAACAGAAAGTCATAAGGCATAACTGTATGACATAGAAAAAAAACTTCACATCATGTCATACATTGCGAGCATTTGTCACTAATTCTGCAGTTTCTGATGTCAGTTTTGAAATTTTGAATCCAGTGTTACATTACTAGTGCAACATATATATATCAAAGGCATTCCATAAATAGGAATATATATGGTGTCTTCTGGGGAAAAATATACAGTAGAGAAGAAATGCATGCTTGAGCACATTAACACACAATCAACCAATCCATCCCATTAAACACAGCAGTGTCTACCCACATTAGGAAAGGAAGCAGAGATTGACCAAATCTGATGTATCCAACAATTGTTTCTTCCTTAATCCTCAGATATAAGAAACCCTATTACAATAAGAGAGCAATAAAACCCATGCAGGCATGCATAAATATATATGTAAGTACATGTGCATCTGTGTATGGTTACTAGTCTACCAACCATTGAATTGAAGCACCTAATGCTCAAGGAAAACTATAATTTGTTGTCAACCCACTCATACACAACTTCTTACATCAATACTTCCAAGAACCCTGCACCACCCCCAAACCGACCCAACAGGAGAAAGAGAAAAAAGAAAAGTCTCTATGTTCCTCCTGGTATTCTTTTCCCTGAAATAAGTCATTTTTAACCCTGGCAATCCACCAACTTCATCCACACACTGATTTCACAACTAGATCGCCCCCAACCCACAAACTCCAAAACTATGGACCCTAGGGACCCACCCAAGACCGTTAGATCTTCCAATCTCAGCAGCCTCAATAAGGTGAGAAAAAGAATGATATAACAGAGGGCAGAGAGGGGGGAAAGGGCTTGGTAGCTGGTGGTCGTGATGTGCAGAGTGTGAGTGCATGTGTCTGTTTCGTGAGCTCTTGTCACCAAAAGATAATATACCTGAGCAGATCCCAAATCAAATATGTTGCCAGCCAATATTCCCCTAATCAAGTTCTCTACACGTTTACCCTCATCTTCAATAGCATCATTAAGCCGAACAACATCCTTAAAGAGGGAAATAGCTTTTGCATTCTCCTCATCCTGCAGGCAGATAATTAGGATATCATAGATTTACAATTATAATTAATATTGCAGATGAGATAAAACAGCATCCAATTCTCCAAGAAAAATCTAAACATTTACCTTCACCTTCTTAAATATATCTGTAAATCCCAATTCTCTAAGGACTTGCTCACGAAGCCTGCAAAGGAGCTAAATTACCTTGGAAGCATTAGACCCAGCTTGTTTAAGCTTTATTGAGATTTACAACAATAACAGATGCAAGCACCACAGAAACAAGAGACAAGCATCATGCGAATCGATTTAGACAATAACTGGCTTACAGTGCAATCTGGTGGCCCACCATGACTTTCAGGATTTTTCTTCAAGTCCTCAAGAATTGCTGTGTATCTTCATTGATGCCCCAAGACAAGAAGATCAACCAAATTAGACAAGGTTACAAGTTGTACTTAATTTGAAATTTCATTCGAATGTCTTGTTCCTACTGACACAGGTTCAAAAAGATAGAGGGAAAAGAGTGATATGAGATGCAGGTAAAGTTGCCTGGATTTCATATGTCCTTCATATCTTCATGCATGCCATAATACAAGAAGAGCAATCAAAAATTGTATAAGGCTACAACTTACACTTGTTCATTTGAATGCCTTGTTCATACCACCATAGATTCAAAAAGAAAGAAGGAAAACAATGATATAAGATGCAGAGAAAGTTGCCCATAATTCATATGTCAACAATTGGCAGTAAACATGTAACCGCATGAAAATATTACAATTTGCAAGCAGTATACAATTCACATAATACAAATTAAAATCTTTATCAGAGAACTTTAAGAATTTATTTTTTTTTATTTTTCTACTTAGAAAAATAAAAAAAATGTAGTAACAGTTAAAATTGCTACAAAAGAACAGCAAAGAAAGAAAGAAAGAAGGAATAGACAACACTTTCAAAGACAGCAGAAAGCGAAATAATAGTTATGGACAGTATTTCAGAGAAAATAAATATCATAAATGTAGTTCTTTGAAACTCCAACACATAGGACATGCAATCCTATGAGCACTTCTGTATACATTCAATTGCTTGTCCTAAATGTCAGTTCTGATTTATGTCGATTCTCAATCAGAAACACATTGAGTACATGCATTTTATGACAATAAATCCTTAGCAAACAGAAAAGGCAAACATTAGAATCTTCATATGGCAAGGTTAGATTTAGAGAACCTAAAGAATTTACTGGTTCTGTACCAAAAAAAAAAAAAAGTATTTACTTGTTTGTGCATGCCTTTTGAGATAGCAGTTTCTTTCGCTTCTAAATAATAGTGATGAGCTTTAATTTCTTCCTTTCCTTTGCCAATAGATAGAACTCACCAAGTAAAAAGTTATTTAAACTATACAAAAAACCAGTTCTACTAAGGGTGTGTTTGGGTGGACGGCTAAATCATGATATATCATGACTCCACATTATTTTTGATACCATAAGTCATGGTTTTGTAATGTTGGGTTTTGGTTGTTCAAATGGAATCTTCTAAAAGCACTAATAATTATGAAATTGAAATTTCTATTTTGGGTAGAACTTTCCAAAGCCATTTTTTATCTTCGTTATCTCGACTTTTCTTTCATTCTTCAGGCTTCTCTTTTTAACAATCAAATCCTTTCTGAAACATCTCAACTTTTAAACTTTAAGAAATTTAAAATTGAAAAAAAATAAATCATGGATTGAAATTAGATACCTCCACATATAAATCACGGATAAAATCAGAAAGCATCAGGAGACTAAGTTCTCCATATGAAAAAAAAATTAAAAATACACTCAAAAAGCCAAGAAAATCAAATAAGTCACATAAAATGAACAAAACCTGCCCTGCTATGACCAGCTTCAGATTCCATTATTCGAAATCTGATAAAGATAGGGTTCTCAGAGCTGAATTAAGAGTTCAAATTCATAGAAAATGAAAAAAAATGAATATTTATTAAAAAATCTTCCTTGGATGGATATCATTCGATAATTTCATGGTTATCAAATTTTACTTTAGCAAGCAATTGTAAGTCTATGTGTATTTCTAAATCATTCTACCCCCTAATATATAATAAACATACTGGCATATTTACCATATCTGAAAAGAAACATAGCTTGACAAAAACCAGATCTAAAACTAGAATCAAAAGATGAAACACTACCTCTGAGCAAATTTTTCAGCTTTGACAGGGGCATCAGAAACTGTAGGGTCATTCTCTGCTCGTTGCCTGCATCAAAGCCAGTTAAGAAAGTATAACATACGCCATCTCTTCCCATAAGCATGATCATATAAAGGCAAATTACTTACCAATAAAGCATGAAGCAAAGAAAGACTTAAAATGAACATCGGCAGTTTCGTACAAGTCTTAGTTAACAGCATCTTATCAAGAACAAGGAGTTTATTTTTCATCTACAAAATTGCTAACTAGAAAGTTTAAATATTGCCCTAAAACATTGCTTTGTGCTTTCACAAATGCAATTCTGCCAGTTGCTCTCCTAATGTTGATCTTGTGCCTTATTAACAGGAAAAGCCACTAAATGGACAGTTGATTTTACAAATTTTGTCAGTCCTGCGATGAATCTTCTTCCATTATGGTTACACCAGAACATTGTATGGATCCTTAGACCCAGGGTATCCTACTTCTAAATAGTAATATATACAACTAATCTCTTTATATCTATGAACGACATATGCTATCTCATGCTCAGTGAGCTGCATGTATGCTACCTCAACTCTTTCAAGCCCTTTGTCCATTTGAAAACAGTAGTCTTGCTTTGCTAAGGAATACTTCTACTTCACCTCCATTAAACCCAATGGGCAACACAAGGCAATTGAACTCAAACACAACCAGTGGTTATTGGCAAAAACTGAGTAGGCTGGCCTGGCTGTAGAAAAACTGTACAATAGAAGTGGTGACTACAAATGAAAAACAACCAACAGCTAGAAAACAACTTGGCTGACGTCAGGAGATTGAATGACTGCTGCAAAAATTAGAATCAAATAGCTAGAAAAGGAACTGAAATTAGTAAAGGGTGAAATAAGTCAGCAGAAGAAGAAGAAAAAAATTATGGAAGGGTTTGCTTTCATTTATGGTAGTATTTGAACTGGTTTGTGCTAGTTTGTTTTCTAACCAATCATAGTGCATATATAGAATATAGATACTGATCAAATTACCTATATCAGGCTTCTATAAAAAATGATATTTACCTCATAAATGGAAGGCAACCATCATGCATATATTGCAACGTAATACTAGGGAAGTGATGATTCAATCCTATGATCAGATTAGAAAGAATAAACCCAAATTTGGGATCATTTTCTGAATATAAATAAGGAACTGATGTGAAAAGATAACTAAATTCATAATGAATAAAGATCCCTAATAGCTCTAAATTAAGGAAAAAAATGAAAGAAAACAAGAAAGCTACCATAATAAAAGAAAACCAGGAATTCTTATCCAATTTCTGTCTATCAGCTACATATTAAAGCAGTACATAACATAGACTACAAAACTCTTTTATGCTAGTATTTGAATTACAACAAAATCCAATTGGTTTTCAAATTTTTAGGAACTTGTTCATCACTAACAAACCTTCATCACATGTCATAAGCAACCTCCTTAGAATTTTGAAGTACTATGTTCACGAAAAAAGAAAGATGAGATTTAGGGTTTAGGGAGCTGAAATCTAAAGAGAAGAGAGGAATTTTCATATCTTCGCAATCATATGTCATCTTCATTATTTGGCAACTAAAATCTTATAATTCTCTATCTTCAAGAAGGATCAGATTGATGTATCCAGTTGTAATATGTTTTGAGAGCAAAGACATGATGTTTCCACTACAAACAATGAATTGCAATTGTACTTACAGTAAACTTCTTCAAGTTTGTCCGCAACCAAATGTACTTTGGGAAAGAAGAAGGATCATAACATAAACAATTATTCAATCAAAACTTAATAACTAATTCAGCCGACATGCAAGCACCTATTAAAAATCAAAGCAATAAAACAAAAATTTCATGCAAGAACAGCATTTATCTAAAGATAAGACAAGTTTGAAACAAAAAGAAATGTTCAGAGATCGAGAGCAGTAATTTAAAGAAAATGGCGACCTGAAGGAGGGCACGGAGTTGAGGAAGAGATCAATCCACTGGATCTCGACCGGCGTCGCCTTTCGGGGATTGTCGGAGGGGAACCGGTATGGAATCGTGCAGGCCCTGTAGTTGGACTCGATCGGCGTCTGGAGGAGTGGAAACGGCACCGATGGAGACGAGCTCTCCATTCCTCTCTTGCTCTTCTTCTATTGCCCACGTCCTTTAGGGTTAAGATCGAGGGTTAGGCTTTCGTCTCGCTCTGTCGCTTTGCCTTACCCCCGAACCAAAAAGAGGCAAAAATTATAAAATCGTCGTGCGAGTTGCAAAACTGCGATAGAAAGGGACCGAGAGACGGAGAAAGGTAGAGGCTCCATGGAGGGCGGAAGCGACTTAAAATGTGCTCGACTTTCCAAAAACGTTATAAATTAACGGCGTTATAACGTCACACTCGCCATTACAACCGCTTCGGAGATTCCCTGCATGATATTACCACAGGAATTCAGGAAGGGTACTTACGTAATGATCTGATAATTATTTATTAAGATGAAAGATATATAATAGAAATAAAGACTGTTCTTTTCAACCAAAGGCAAGGATGTTACTTTAAAATTTATATTATTAATTGAAAATATTAAAATAATAAGAAAATAATTTCATTTGATTAATACTTAAAATAATTTTTATTTAGTCAATGGTGATCAAGGCAAGCAATGCCATGATCTTCATTATATGATTACCTTTTGATTATAATCGTAAATCATAGTTGTTATAAGTATGATCATTTAATATAAAATAATTGTAGTTTGGATAGATTTGGATAAATAATGGCCACTATGGTGATTAAGGTTGGAGATTGGATGGATTAGTGCGGTTGATGAAGTGCTAGGAATAGCTTGAAAAAGAAGCATAAATGAGAGGAGGTGGTGGCTATGGCATAGGCGAGGTATGAGAACTTTCACAATGCTCTGCAAGTTCAATTCCCCTCGCACCTCCCTCATGTCACCGATTGCTTTGATTTCATCACGTTCCGCTAGAGCTGTATATCTACATAAGATTGAAAACCATCAAGGATTCAAGCATTCATTTGCATGTTTATCTAATTTAATACACCATCAACATAAGGCAAACCATACGTAATGAAGTTATTGGGTCTATCCAAAGATATTTTGTTCAATATTTGCCAAGCCTCACATGATATTGTCAATACCTAATTGACATCACACAACCTGCAGAATAATTCTTAATGTTGACCCAAAAATCTATCTGGAGCCGCAGACGCTGGAGCAAGACGACATCTGATGGATCGATGGCAGCCGAACCTGCAAAAAAAATTCTGTCAGAGGTGGCTCCGACGGAGACCCTCCAACGCTCAAACTAGATTCATGCGCAACCGGTGGGAAAAAATATTTGTGAGAGAAAAAGGAGAAGTACCTTTTGATCCCTACTTTACCTTTATTTATATTTGAAGATTGGAGCCGTGGGAGAATATGAGTAGTCACAGATATTATATTTCTCATTAAATGTTCTTTGAAAGTAGTGTCTGGCTATGCTACCTCATGGCATGTGGGGAGCTTGGGAGGAGGGAGAAAAAGTCCTAGAGTTTTCTTCTTTTTGTCCCTCATGATGTTCTGAAAAACTGTTCTTGGCCCTTTGATTTTTTAAGGGCTGGAAGATGATATCGCTATATATCAAATGGGAGCCATCCTCATTAATGGTTTATCCATGGCTATTGTCCTTTTTTAAATGGGATAACATAACAGAAACTATCATAACACCTTTTGGGGGCTAATAACCAAAGCCTAAGGCTAGAGGCCGATGTCAGGATCGGTAGCCGATGTAGGGATCATTGCCGCCATGGGTTCGTCGATCGAGATGGGGTTCAGACATATGCAAAGGGTATGGGCACCGATGAGCCAAAGCTGGATGTGCTAACGCATCTCTCTTCTTCTTCCTTTCCCACCATTTTTTCTCTCTCCAGCCTCATCTTCTTTTTTCTTTGTCTTTGCTTGTGATGGGATGTGAAAGAGGAAGGCAATTAATACCTCCATTGGGTCCAGTTGACTCAAGAGCAGACATATAATGGTTGGGGTAGTTCAAAGATTCTCCAACCCACACTTTCGACCAATATATATCTTCGGCCAACCCGAGAATACCCCCAACAATAACCCCCCTTGCCCCCAAGTCTGAGTCATAACCAGATCGGATGAAGGAAGTACTACTAATTTGTCGAAGATGTGCTGAGATCATCCCTTTACTTTGGCTTTTGAGGGATCCATCACATAAAAAAATCTTAGATGTCTGCCATGTTAGAATGCTTGCACAGCTAATTTGAACCTCAGTATTAGAAAGGTACCAGTTAGGTCTTTCATGACTCTTTGTTGACTTTTTATCAGCTATATTATTGACCGATGACATAGAACATAAGATTTCTTCATCCTCACATAAACAAGTACCCATGGTGGTCTCAGCATTCTGTTGGTCGTTGAAGATAATTCTGAGGATGTTTTCTTCTCTTTCAGGCCAATTACATCTTCTACAGACATCTCACCATTGAACTGACTTTATATTTACATGTAACTCCTCATCTTCAAGTTGTAAAAGAGAACCAGATCCAACTCTTGAACTGCCAATAGATGACCCTTTGGAGGATGGCAGAAGTTCATGTTGAATCACATGACCAGATGGAGAGTAAACCAAAAGATGGTCCAGCGAATAGGCCTTTGGGGTGATCAGTAGACTATCACGGTATACAAAATTATGGAAGACATCAGCAATAGCACATGACATACATGCAGGAATCATAGGGCTATGAGCCGATAGCTCCGACGTCATCTGGGCTCCGACGGCAGCAAAAGCGCATGGAAGATCCGGTGAGGCCCCCTGGCTAGCCGATCCCGGGTTCGGCACCAGCAGTCATGCGAGTGAGTGCGGGAGAGGGCCAGGGCCACCGATCTCAACCCCAGCGACAATTGACGTGCACAAGGAAGCTTAAGGAGGGCTTTGAAGCCCTCGTTACCAGATTCGATCATACATGGAGGTACCGACCGAAGGGGGTTCGGCCAGAAAGGCTCACACATAGGGGGATCGATCGAAGAGCGGTTCGATCAGAGGTGAGACGTGCATGGAGATGCAGGTCGAAGGGGGTTTGGCCAAAGGTACGTGGGAGAGGTTCGGCCACCGGGAGGTATGGAGGTGCATGAGGGAACCAATCGGGACCTTGGTGAGTCGATCGCGCACGGAGATATGCAAAGGGGGATCGGCACCACAGGAACATCGTTCGAAGCCTCCAGATATGTGGAAGGCGGAAGAGGGTGCTAGTATTAGGAACCACCATTGGTGGTTTTAGAGTCATTGAAGTCACGAAGGGGTCTGGGAGCTTGTGCGAGAGACACAATCGGCCACGAGGGACCTACTTCGGCATCATCTGGTTCTGCCGGTGAGTTCGACACTGCCTTAGATTGGTTCCTTTGACGGGATCGACGGAGGGGAGGAGCAATGTGTGCGAGGGACTCCCATTCTCTTTTTCTACTTTATTTCTTCTCTCTCATTTCCTCTCTTTTCAGCGCTGACAGTTTGTCGCATGCCACAAGAAGAGAGAGATTATTATTTGTATTAGATCCGCATGGTCTGATGGAGGTTTTGAAGCACATGCATGGGGGATCGGCCATGCATTGATGAAATCTTGATGCATACGGTACTGAAGCAATTAAGAGTGCTCAGGTATTTCACTCCGAGGGCGGATCAAGCAACAAGTGATTCCGGAGCCCTCACTAAGGATCGGATTGACCACCAGGTAACATCGCCTCCGATTAAAAGTGGGATCAGCCAGTGTTCTCCATGAGTTTCACTGCTACCATAGGAGGCACAAGAGATAGATAGTCAACCACTTTCCTCCCTCATTTTTCTTTTATATATCTTTGTCTGGTTGTGTCACCTGTGGAGTGATGGGATAAGGGGAGAAATTTTTGCACATACCAGATACGATGGGGAGAAGGAATTATTACATGCACTAGGTTCAAACACCCTAGGGCTAATCCCCAAATATATGTACAGTAGATAGCATTCAATAGGAAACTAATGATATCCAGAGATGTGACGTAGTATGCTTAGGGATCTCTCGTAGGGGCCACCTACGAAGGCCATATGTGGGAGGTCTCAACCCCATTCGAGAGCGGACATAATCATCTGAAGTTGACTCCAGCACATGCCTGATCAAGGCACCAGCCACAGCTGATGTTAGAACCGTTAAAAACTAAATTAATTCAAGGAGCTGCCTACGCACGCAAAGGTATGACCGCTCATGGGATTCATGCGGTAATAGCCTCATCATGATGTAAAGTCTAACATATGAAGTCTCTACTCCTATAATTAAGCTGTTATCAGAAAATATTTTAAATTGAAACTTTTCACCTTTATCTGTATCCATTGCTTTGGTCTTCCCATGTTATTGTATTTTAGGCATAAAAATACTTTAGTATCAAGCAGGTCTTCTACCCCCTACTAAATAGTATGATCCTTAGCCCTTCACCGAAGAGTGAGGTCTTCGGCCAGTAGGTGGCTTCGATCCTACTCACGGATAAATATGAAGACGTGCATACAGATAGTTTGTAATACAATCACAACCCAACAAACATGTAAACAACAGAGCTTAAATCTTCGATGGTGCGAGCATTCGCAATGTCACAGGGGCTTTCTGTAGTCCCATCGAATGGGTGGGGGCCTCGCTGGCACTCCGTTCGGATAGGTAAGGGTTCCGCTTACACTCCCACCAAATAGGTGGGGGCTTTCGTTTGCTTTTTCACCATCGTGGAGGCTTCGACCGGCTCTCCCACCATCATGGGGCTTCATTTGCCAACTCTCCCACTATCATGGGGGCTTCGACTGTCGGCTCTTCCAATGTTGTGGGAGCTTCGACTGCTCTTCCACCATCATGAAGGCTTCATCTGTCGGCTCTCCCACCATCATGGAGATTTCGGCTGTCGGCTCTCCCACTATCGTAGGGGTTTCGGCAACCCTCCCACCATCATGGGGGCTTCAACTGCTCTCCCACCATCGTGGGGGCTTCATCTGTCGGCTCTTCCACCATCATAAGGACTTTATCTGTCGGCTCTCTCATCGTCGTGGGGGCATTGGCTGTTGAAGCTCTACCACCATCGTGGGGGCTTCATCTGTCAGCTCTCTCACTATCGTGGGGGTTTTAGCTGCTCTCCCACCATCGTGAAAGCTTCATCTATCGGCTCTTCCACTATCGTGGGGGCTTCAACTGCTCTCCCACCATCGTGAAGGCTTCGACTACTCTTCCACCATCGTAGGGGCTTCATCTGTCGGCTCTTCTACCATCATGGAGGCTTCGGCTGTCGGCTCTTTCACCATCGTGGGTGGCTTCAGCTGCCGGCTTTTCCACTATCATGGAGACTTCGACTGCTCTTCCACTATCGTAGGGGCTTTAGCTGTCGGCTCTTCCACTGTCGTGGGGGCTTCAGCTGCTCTTCCATTAAGCAGCAAGGTTTTGGAGTTGGCTAAGGCGACTTGGACCATGTTGAAGGTGAGCCTGCGATGACTGGTCTCAGTGTCGTTGTTTTGGTGAAAATTTTTTTACCACCCATGGATAGTTTCAACGTCAGGGGTACTTCTGTTGTCATGCTAGGGGAGAACAATGCAATTCTCATTAGACCTACTTCAGCATTGCCCATGCATCATCCATCTATTGGCAGTCTTAATGCCTTCGCGGCCTTCTTTGGCTATGTTAAGGGTGACATTGATTTTGGCAGAGGTCGGGTTTGCTCCGATCAGACATGCTTCGGCCAAGAATGCTTCAGGGTATCTAAAGGTTCGGTGAGGCCTAAGATCGAGCCGGTTAGCGAACTTTAGTGTAGTCGGAGGCGTATGTAGGCATGCTAGAAAGCTCCAAGCCCATGACGGTCAGCCCTTAAGAAGCTCGACGCATGATGCAATGGGGACCAGCCATATAGGGGATGCACAAGGAAGGATTGGCCTAGACCTGACTTCGACTTCAGCTTCAATTCTAGTGCTCATAGGCCTACTGTCTTTTCAAAAAAGAATGAAGTAAAAGGTAAGCGCTTAAAAACCTCTTATCAAAAAAAATTTGTGCAAGTCTTTAGAAGCTTGCTTCCTCTTCCGATCTAGATTGCATGCCCCCCGTTTATTGGGTGTAATCGGCTCATTTGACGTGCGACCACAGTTGAATTGGGCACTAGTCATGAATTCATAGATCATCTTCGTGATGTCCTTTGAAAAGCCTTTCCTATCCTGGTAAAAAGAGGGAAGAGCATTTATATCAAATGAATAGCATGACGTATACAAGTCCCATCATGAAAAGGTGAGAATAAAAAGGGATAACATTGGGATTAGTTTGAAATCCCCTGCACATCTCTCCTCTTTTTTCCCATTGGTCTCTACAGACCTTTTCTTCTTTTCTCTTCCTCTTTCTTCTTTTAATGCATATTTAGAAAAAGAAGAAGCCTTGAGAAGAAAAAAAGAGTCACTAAAGTGAGAGGAGGTTCCTTCTAGTTAAGGTAGGGTTTTCGGTCAATTTTATCTTTGAAAACTTAATGCTGTTAAAGTGGTGCGACAAATCTCCTGTGGTAAAACGGTCACTCGTTCCCATGAATAAGCTTCGGTCCTCCCGACTTATATTATTTGGCCCTCTATTCTTAAGCCTAACCAGGAGGGCTTCAAGGGAGGGGGCACCTCCAATGGATAACACGAAATTTGATCTCCGGCCCAAAATCTCACCGACGAGGGAGCTCTTCATGGCGGTATAACAATGGATAGGATGCTCTCTCCCAAAAATGGATAGTAGTCCTTTCTCTAGTGCTAATCTATTGATACAAAAATCTATCTGGAGTCAGAGGTACTGGAGCGAGGCGACGTCTGACGGATCGACGACAGTCAGACCTACAAGAAAAGTTCCACCGAAGGTGGCTCTGGCAAAAACCCTCCGATGCTCAAGTCAGATTGATACACAGCAGATGAGAAAGAGCATTTGCGAGAGGAAGAGAAATCATACCTTTTGATTCCTACTTTATCTTTATTTATATATGGAGGTTGAAGCTGTGGGAGAACATGAGTAGTCACAGATATTTTATTTCTCATTAAATGTTCTTCGAAAGTAGTTTCTGGCTATGCTCCCTCATGGCACGTGAGGAGCTTGGGAAGAGGAAGAGAAAGTCCTAGAGTTTCCTTCTTTTTGTCCCTCATGATGTCCTCGGGGATTATGCTTGACCATTTGATTTTCTAAGGGCTAGAAGATGGCGTCACTATATAGCAAGTGGGAGCCGCCCTCATTAATGGTTTATCCATGGCTATGGTCTTTTTTTAAATGGAATGACACAATAGAAACTATCATAAGGTCATTTGGGGGCTAATGACCAGAGCCTGAGGCTAGAGGCCGATGTCAGGATTGGTAGCCGATGTAGGGGCCATTGCCGCCACGGGTTCATCGATCGAGATGGGGTTCGGACATATGCAAAGGGTACAGACACAGGTAGACTGAAGCTAGATGTGCGGATGCGTCTCTCCTCTTCTTCCTTCCCTACTACTTTTTCTCTCTCCAATCTCATTTTCTTTTTCTTTTATCTTTGCTCATGATGGGATGTGAAAGAGGGAGGTAATTAATGCCTTCATCGGGTCCGTTGACTCAAGAGCAGATATATAATGGTTCGGGTGGTTCAAAGATTCTCCAACCCATGTCTTCAGCCAACCCAAGAATATCTCCAACACTTAATAATGAAGATAAGAGCTCCATATCTCAATAAATACTAGGGACTTTTAATGCCCTTCTATAATCTTGCCAAAAAAAATAATTAAGGAAATATTTGTGGTTTCCCTAAGGTTTACTCTTGCATAACTACGGTGGGTTGTTACTTGTTGCTAAGAAGGGGATGAGGAAGTCTACTTTGTAATGGAAACAGTATCTCCAATGTAAAGATGAGTCTTGCATTCGAAGTTTTCTACTCGCCAAACCACTTCCCCATTTAATAAGAGGTCAGGTCTCAGAGTAGGCCCCAAATTAGGTTAAAAGAAGCTGTATCTCTTTTGGGCACAGAGCCCGTCTAATCCAGCTTTTTTTTTTTTTTTTTTGCTTTGATGTGTTCAATCTGCACTAAAAATGTGGAGTATTTCAATTACCACTCTCCTTCAAATTACATTGCTTAAATCAGCTTTGCTGAAATTTGGATCACAATGTCAACAAATATACATAGTTCATTGATACATTCTACCATTAGCTGCAACAATGGCTGAACCCATTGATTTTAAATGCTAGATTGAGACAAGCAGTCCCAACTTCCATGTCAGATAAGCATCCTTGGCTGCGTTAAAATCTGTGGATGCTTGGATGGAAAGAATATTTGAAGTTCTTTCGCAAGCTACGCCATTCAATTTTGGATGGTGATTTTGGGATTTGGATATTTGGATGACAAAATAGAGATGGAGACTTTTCCATCGGGAACCAATCTTTCGAATCAAACAAAGGTCCATGGATTGAAAGAAATAATATTAGGAAACTGTCCCTATCTGATATCAAAAACCCTCAAATTCTCATCACCTCTATAGCTACCTCACAAAAAAATAACATTGATATGCTGGATAAAGTACAGATAAATATACAAATAAGAGTAATATGAGGTTGAGATTTCAGATCAAATAGAAGCATGGGATTCATGAGAGAATTGAGAAATCTACTCGATCATGCGATCTTTAATAATTTTGGTTAGTCACGTAAAACATTTTGTTATGGCGAGACCATATCTAGAGAGAGATAGTAAGGAAGACAGTTATATTAGGCTCTAAGATTTGGGAACAGGTGTCATGGGCTGGTAATTGATTTGCCCATGTTTAAGTAATATGGATCTGAAGCAATAACTTGTTGGCACAAGTGCAACCAAAGACGGGTCAGCTTGGCTCGGGTGAACGTCAACTACTGCTGCCCAAGGATTCTCGTACGATAAATTTACTGGATAGGAGCCATCTAATGATATACAATGAACATTGTTGAATTGCTTATGATTACGAAACTACAACAAAATAATCTACAATTTTTTTTTTTTATTTGACAATTGGCAGCTAGCATTTAATTATTCTCCATACATATGATACACAATTGATGTGATTAAAACTACAAAATTTACACACATGAGGTCATAGGAAGTAAGTGAAAGAACGACAGCTCTTGAAAGGTGCAGTATCTTCCTAACCTTTTTTTTTTTCCTTCCACGTGGATGGCTCAGAGGGTAATGTTCTTACGTCAAAATAAGTAGCAAAACAAAATATGGTAGATTGGAAAAAAAGTTTCAAAACATTTCTTCCCTTATTTTTTAAGTGGAAAGGATAAAAAAAGAGTAAAATTTTTTTAAAAAAATATTTATTTATGATGAATATTATTAAAAATGATGGAAAACTTTGTAATTATGTTCAAAAATATATGCATAAGAATATAGATAAAAAGATTAGAAACAATAATAAAGATGAAAAAAGGAGGGAGGAAAATTAATACGAATCCCTCTAACTCTAACCTCTTCTCCTTTCTGGTTATCAAAAAAAAAAAAAAAAAAAAATCTCATTTCTTTTAACCAAGACCTCTCTCATAAAAAAAAAAAAAATGATATTAAAGAAACAGATGTCATGAAAGAGCTGGTACTGCACGATGATTTGATGGGATAAGCGAGTCCATTAAGGTGGTTGAATTAGAAAGATTGGATGGGCTTTTTAACGTGATGACGTGTATCTTAGGAAATAAATATACATTAGAGTAGGTCCCATTCATCTAAACATTAATTTTTAAACTTTGATGTAGACAGTTATGATAGCTACTCTCCTCGGTCCACTTATATCTCCTACCCTCTAGTTCTTCACGATAATGTCTTATAAGATATACATACATACGTACGTACATAATATGTAAATAAAATTTTTCAAAGAAAGTCCTTTTGGGAATCATTTTTGCTCTGCAATGCTCTATAATATACATCAAGTTAATATCAAAAGGTTTTATTCTCCGTTCCTAGCTGCAAAATTTAAATATCATTATATTATCATTATTATCCCAACCAAACATCTCGATGCTATTAAAAGGTGTCTCTTTCCCCATCATTCATGAAATCGTAGAACAGACTGCACAATCCACGTACAGGCGCTTAGGGCTATCAATGAGATCGACAGACTCGAACCAATGGACATGGGGATCGAGCTTGGATCTAGAAACACGCACATGAGTAACCGACAAGGATCTAAATGTGCCAAAAATGTACATGGCCCAACTTGGTTGTGAATCATGGCATGGGATTGATGATGGTATTCTTGTACCTTTTACATTCTTATTTATATTTTCAAATTATGTCCTTGACAAATTGTTTTTATGGGCACGAAGCGAGCCAAGTACTCGATCAATCAAGACTCGAAAACTATCTAGATCAATAGATCAATGAGTGTAGGATAAAGTATAGGTTTTTATACACCTAAATTCAAGCAGCACATTTTATGAAAATTTTCCTTTCCATTTCAATCCAAATGACCAAACTCAATCCAATTATCACATGAATAGAAATTGAGCTAAAATTTACACCTTAATCCTACGAATCTGGATCAAGGAGCAGCAGCTAGACCAATCTCGATTAGACACAAAAGCAGCAACAACTATAAGAAAAAGTCACTGACTTGCGGTCCTAATCCAATCGACATCAGTCACTATTTGTCACCATCACACTAAATTGACCATAATTATGTGGATTGCAAGTAGAGGTGCAAATGAGTTGGATCAGAATAGACCATAAAAAATCCCGATGATTCTTTGATCGAATTTTAACATTGGATCAGATCCAATCCAATAGAAAATCAAATCAAATCAAGTCTACAACAAAAATTTTTGACCTAATGGATCATTTAGATTACGTTGTATTTATGTATAATCCGGTTCCAATCCAAAAAATTTAAATTTGAATTTAGATCGGATCCAGATCGTATCCAAGTCGAGTCCAGATTAAATGTAACCAACTATGTTTTAATTATCACACAACCAACTTCTATTAATCACATAAAATAGATAACAAATAATATTACTGTCAAAATAAAATAAAATTTAAAAATAATTTTAAATCTATTTTTATGTTAGAGATATGATCTATATAAATCTTGAATCACAGTTTAAAAACTCAAATAGAATTGATTCTAATAATATTATTAGGTTTGGATTAGATTGAGTTAGATTCGAACACATTAAATTTAGATTTGATTCAAAAAATAAAGTATATCTCATTTTAAAATCTAATCCAGATCTATAGATTTTTAAAAATAGATCAGATCAAATCTAAACGGATCAGATTGATCAATTCAATCCATTTACAGTCTTAATTGGAAGGTCCCGCGGGTGCATGCATTCTTTTTGCATCCATCGCATCTCCACGAAATCGAAGATAAACATCCGACTCACGTCATTCAGCATGAGCCGGCGGAAGGCATTTTCTCCCCCCCCGCCACCCCCGCGTGACGAATAATAGCAAATAAACAAATGACCGCCCCGAGATACATCCAGAGTTAATGCCTCGGCCCAACCCTGCTATGTTCCCCCCGAGAAAATGCCAGAAGGGGACAGCTATACGGGCAGTTCGCGTGGCAAACGGGAAGACCGTGAGCTGGATGCTTTGGCATTAACAGAAGAGAAGGGTATAAGTGAAATTTTAAGACGGATCCACCATTCCCTTCTTCTCTTCATTTGATGGAGCTGGACGATCTTCAAAATAGGCTCAGCAAATAATCAAAATTTAAAAAAATTCATTCAACCCAACTCAATAAATATTAATTTCGATTAATTAAAAAATATAAATTAGATAAAATTTAATTAAAATTATAAAAAATCAAATATTTATGATCGAATTCAATTGTTATACTTTTAATCTGTATGAAACCGAACTAACCGATGTAGTATTTTACAAACTCACTTTCATTTTAGGATGGTATCTTTTAGACTTCAATACTTTATTTTAAAAAATATTGCATCACTTATTTGGATTTATAAGAATGTTATTGTTGAATTATTGATGGAAGTACATCAATTTGAGATGATTTTAAAGTGAAAGCTTTAAGATGTGCTTGCTTTCAGACTTATCTTTTTTTGTTTTATTTTGTACAGCTTCAAAAATAAGTACAAAATTTATAACTTATAAGATTTAAATTTTTTTTATATTAAATTGATTAAAAATAAATAAATAAGTTTAAATGGATTAATATTGGACTTAAAATTAACATTAAGTCAACATTGAAGTCCAAATCAACATAATCCATCCGAACCCACTACAAATCGTTCACTTAAGTTTCAAATGGTTTATGCATGATAAACGGTCTATAACGGATTGAATTTTCTTCAATCCGATTGGATTCGGTTGAATGAAATTTTTCTCAATCCAATCAAACTCGATCCGTACTCAGACGTACTCTAAAGAGTTTTTCCATTAATATATATATATATATATATATATATATTACCAAGGTACAGCTCAACTCAGGATTCTCTGCGTGTTTCCTTCGAACAGAAATCGTATAGGATGGATACCATTATGGATCATATAGGATGGTCTCTTTTTATATCATTTTTTTAATAAAAAAAATCAAAAATCAAATAAAGATAAAATTTCTATTATTAACAAAATCCACCAATCCCATGAGTTAAAATAAATAAAAAAGAAAAAAACTTCATGCCCCAAGAAAGAATGTAAAAGAAACCATCCCTATCATTTCTTCTTCATCAAATCTTCCTTGTTCTCGAGTTCTTTTCTTTTTCTACGAACGTAAAAGTATCAAGCCCTTTTCTAATAATAAATTAGCCAATATATACCTATAAGCTTGTATATAGCAAATAAGCTTCTAATATGTATCAGTAGGCTATCTACTGTATATTATTTAATCATATACTGTGTATTGATGACCATCATGCTCTAAAAATCATGCATTAATTTATCTAAAGATGTATTGTGTTATGTACTATGTATCAATTTATCAACTGGATATATACTATATACTGATGAATCTTATATTCAAAAAATTATATATCAATTTATCTGTAAGTATGTATTAGATCATTGTTGGATGTGTATCGAAAAAACTTATACTTATCGATAGGTTATCAAGTGTGTATCATTTGGCTATATACTATATATTGGTAAGCATTATATTCTAGAAAATATGAATTAATTTATATAAAAATATATATTAAAATATTAAATAAATATTTTATTAAGTATATATTGACTGATCATTTGTAAAATGGTAAAAAACTTAATATTTTATTTAAGTATATATCAACTGATAGTACATACTGTAAGTTTTTTTGATATACACCTAATAACGATCTAATACATATCTACGGATAAATTGATACATAATTTTTTGAATATGATATTCATTAATACATTTAATAAAATGATCAGTTGATATTTCAAGAAAGAGATTATTGCTTGATGCAATGGTAAAAGACTTGGATTAACAAGATCTGAATTTTAGGACAACTATTTAATAAAAAAAATTAAATATTAATACATTCTCGGACAGGCGTATCATTTAAAACGAGGCCCCAGATGTGTAGTTTAATTTATTTTAGTAGAAAAATAAAGTTAACTATCGGTTCTTATTTTTGTTGAAAGAAATGAAGAGAAATGACGTTTTAGACTCTTTGAAATTTAAGTGATGGAGAAAAGCCCGATGGCAAATTGAAGGTCTAATTTAATCAAATGGTAGAACTGAGGCTAGAGCTGTTCATTCGATTTTAACCGATTTGATTCAAAAATTAAATAATAAAAAAATAAAAAATTGATTCGAATAAGAGAGGAATCGAACCGAAACCGAATCGAGAATTTTAGTTCGATTCGGTTCGGTTATTCAATTTTGTTTACAATTTTTTTTTATTTTTAATTATCTATTTTTGATACAACATATTCAAATAATTATTATCGATTCATTGTTAGTTTATTACATTATATTTAATTAAATTCAGGATCTATTAAATTTGATGTTTGATAATTTTTTACATTAAAAATAAATAATTAATAAATAATAATATATTAATAATTTATAAATGATAAATCGATAATAAATAAAATATAACATATCAAAAATCACATTATCTACAGTACAAACAAGCAATCAAGCATCACAATAAATTATAACAATAGATCAAATCTAATATCCAATCATCCATTCACGTAATCAACAAGTTCTTAAAACAGTAAACAACATAAATTTAAATTAAGATTTTGATTTTTAAATTTTTCAATTTTTAATCAAATCGAATCAAAAATAAAAATTTTTAAAAATAAAAATCAAGAATCTAATCAAACTATATTTGATTCAATTTTTTTATTTGATTCAAATTAATTTTTGTCCTGAAATTAAATTATGAAGAGGACAAGCAGAGGAAGGAAGCTGGATCAACGTGACCCCGGGAAAAAGAAAAAAGCAAAATACTTTGGTGAAAAAAAAAAGGGACTCCCAGGCTGAGAACTCTGATGACTCTAAACCAGATCCTAGCACCAATTACTAAGTTCCATATTAAATGCATGTACCCTCCTCCCACTCTTTAAGAAAAAAAAAAAAGGACAAAAATATGTGATCCAAAAGGTTAATTGCTTGGATACACAAAAAAAAACAAAAGACGAGAGAGCTCATCTTCAAATTGTTATAAAAAAAGGCTGAGGGATCCTGGAGAGGATGGAATCTAAGATCTTTCCTTCTGAACAGAGAAAGAAGACCAAGGGATGAAAAAATTATATCTTAAATTACACACACCACATGGTATTATATCAATTATAATCATTCATTTCTATGATGGTGCATTAAGATGAATGTTTGATGAATAGATTTTATAAAAAATAATGACTGTATTTAGTGTGATGCACGGCATGTGGTAAGTATAATTTCCAAGAGGATGACATAATTTATTTTGCTTTTGAAATTGCCGTCCGAAGACATCCAGCTAGGTGACAACTCAACCCACCAAATAAGCTGCTCCACATTCCTGTCCCATAAATCAGTCCAAAAGTAACATTTTCTCAATCCCCAGCCATGTCCCACTCCCACCACCCGCCTAACCCAACCCTTGCGTACCTCCACACGGCCACCAAAATGGTTTGAGAAGAAGAATGAACAGGGTCCCACGTACGATAGTGCACCCACCGCTCGGCATTTATGTGCTCCATGGTCTTCACGTTCCCCTCTCCCCTCCATCTACTGGCGTCAAGTATATACTTCACTAATGAAGACATAAATAAAGAAAATTGCCTCGCCATTCGCAGAACAGCCCCACATGTACGATACTTTATCTGCAAGTCTCCACACTCAGTTAGCTACATTATTGAAGGACATTATTATGGCCATTAATCATATACTAAGATTTAGTATGCTGATTCCCAATCTTGTTTTATTGTTCTTTTGTCCATCCCAAGCCTTCATCTCCTGATCCCCTCCATCACTTGCTTGATTCCTGGAGAAAAAGGGAAAGCTCTGCCGATGCTAGGTCTCTGTATGGAGGCAAGCATCTGAATCTCTTTGATTTCTTAATCATAGAAAAAGCTGTCATCATGGGCAGGTAGAGAGTGGTTAAGTTTGAGAGAGAGGTAAGAGGTGGTGGCGGGTTCGCTTGGATCCCCCGAAGCCACCGCATCGCACCATGGCGGCATTCGCAGCGCTTGCTGTTCTTGTCGTTCTTTGCGGCTCGCTGGCGGTTGTGGTGGAGTCGGCCACCGATCCCTCTGATGGTATTCATTGTTTGCTTCCATCCTCATCTTGAATCGATGCTTCTACTGCTGTTATCTATTTGTTTTTAAATTTTTGCATGCTGTCTTTCTCATTTTATCTTGGTTAATGGGTTTTCATGATACGGATTGGAAAAAGGTGGAAGGGATTTCAGAATCAAGAAGATTTGATTCATCATTGCTTGGTTGAGAGCATGCTGTCTTTTCCCCCTTAACTATGTGGATCGGAAAATGGCAATGCCTGTTTTTTTCTCATGGTGTTCAATCATTGGAGAAATCTAGTTGCTATTATTTGAATGCTAAGAGTATATCCATATTTGCAGTTCAAGCTCTTGGTGTCTTGTATAGCTCCTTAAATAGCCCTCCGCAACTGTCCGGGTGGACATCGAGTGGTGGTGATCCCTGTAGAGATTCTTGGAAGGGGATAACTTGTTCTGGTTCAGCTGTCACTGCCATGTAAAGAGAAAAATATCTCCACAAGTTTTGTCTGTGTTCTTCTGTTCAATAGATTCTTATTTAGTAATTATGCTTCTTATGGTGCTACAACAGCCAGGTTTCTGGGATGGGGCTCAATGGTACTCTGGGTTACCTCCTTTCCGATCTCTTGTCTTTGAAAACATTGTAACGAAACTCACCCATATTCCCTTTTACTGATATTGATCATGGAGTTTTCTCTGACTGTGAATTGATTTTCTTCTTCTTCTTCTTTATCCTTGATGATAGGGATATCAGCAACAACAACTTGCGTGAAGGCATTCCATATCAATTGCCACCGAACCTTACCTATCTGTAATGTTCTATTTCTTAGTATTCTACTTGTCAATCTTTAACTCTCAGAGGTTGAAGTTATAGGTTTCATTCGGCGGTGCAGGAATCTTGCAAAAGCCAATCTTTCTGGGAGCCTTCCTTTCTCTATTTCTACTATGGTTTCTCTTAATTACTTGTAAGTTGCTTATATGATGCTTTCATTTCCTGATGATTTATATAATTGTAAGTTGCTTATATGATGCGATATGGGTGGTGAAGCAAATTTCATTTCCTGATGATTTATATAATTGTCCATTGCAGCAATCTCAGCCACAACTCACTATCCCAACAAATTGGGGACATCTTTGCGAATCTTCAAGACCTTTCTGAGTTGTAAGATCTTTGACAAGCCAGTCCATTTTTTTGATGCTTTCATTCTTTTCTCATGCTGTGCTGACTATCAGTCTTCACAATTATGGGGAAAAAAGACCTGTTGTGCTTGGTTATGATGCTGTATTGCTTATTCCTTATAATTGGTGGGATCTATAATTGATTTCAAAAGTTCAATTTCATCTTACCATACGCTGAATAAGTAGAACTTCCTGAGAATTATCCAAGGAGGCAAGGACTATATCTTATAGGCCTTGGGATGTAACTGAAAAAAACAAGGGGATCCAAGTATTTAGGCTTTTCACATTTTTTCCAAAAAAGCTGGCTATATTAATTAAAGAAGATGTGATTAAAATACATTTCCTTTTATTTGATTTTCTTGAATGCAAGACTAAAAGTTGATACAAGTGTTATGTAAGATATCTCTTTAATGCATATATTATATACTAGAAGGTATTACGTTGGATTTCCATCATATAGCATTTCAATTTGCAGTGATTGGATGCCGCCATTTTTGCATGCAAAATGTTCTGTTTCTGCTATATGATTCCACAAAACTACCAATGGGGGCAACTATAGGTTCGTCTAAATATTTTCATATAATATCATTGGTGTTAAAGACAAAACCTTGTTTTGACTTTAGAGTTAAGACTTGAGATTTTGTGTTGAATGGTGCCCCTTGACAAAACTAAAGAGCTTGAGAGAAAGTTTGAGATTCTTTCATGATGGACACTAATGCAGTCCAACATCATGATGCAGTGGAAGACTAGGAATTTGATCGTTCTTTTTCAATAAATCAACAAGAAAATATAGATTAAATGCATAGCAAGATAGATTAGTACTTGTAGAGATGAGTTGAGAACACAAGAAGGTGGAAACAGATGGATGAAGACTTCTTTAGATACCATACAAGTACTCCACCCAGTAGGTCCTCTAGGAATTATTTGACAGTCTCCTCCTTGTCCCTTTCTTCTTTTCTTTCCTCTCTCTATCTCTCTCTTTGTTTGTGGCACTAGAGAGCTCTGCTTGAGTTCTTTACATGATATGAGAAAAATTCTCCCTCCTCTTCTATCCATGCGCCTCTCATTCCTATCTATAAAAGAGAAGCTAGCCCATGGATGGAAACCCTAGGACTTTGCGGCACCAACCTAAGAAATCCTAGATGTTGGCTGCCCACTAAGGTTGAACTGTAGCATCTTGCAGTCACCTAGGAAATTCTAAGCATGTGGTCAGCTGTCTTCGTGTTTCACCACGTGGTTGGCTACTACCTAGGCTTAGCCCTAGGAGCTGGCTACATCGAAAATGTTATGCCCCAAATCCAGGACATAATATGGTCATGCCAACGAGAGATGCTGCCCTCGATAACATGAAGCCTATCATTTGAAATCAACTAAAATCCATCACAAATAAATAATAAAAGATTCAATTTCATTATTTATCAAGTAATTAAGTTAAAATTGGTTTAGAGCATCTAAATTCAAAATCAAATACCAAACCCATGTCTCAAAATTCATAAATAGTTAAGTATAGGTCCATGATCATCAAATAAACTAAGTTTCAGTTATAAAATTTTTAGGCTTGATATGCAGATTTTCAAGTCCGGATCCTTCATCGATCATAACCATATTTCTTTGTAAAAGAAAAAAAAAAAAGGTGTGAGCTACACTAGCTCAGTAAGTAGAATCTACGTTTTCTTATTGGATCAAGCATAAGTTTTTTCATGGTAATTCAATATTAAGAAAATAACAGCTTATACAAAATAAAGTATTTCATAGAATATATAATAAAACAAGTCATAAACCAGTCATGCATGCAAAAATCATGAAATTTATAAACATGATTCGTAAATCATTTTTGTCAGGTATTCGTGTCATGTTTTGAAATATTGTTCACAGATATTCGTGCTAAGATCACTTTATACACATGACAGGACCATATTTCTTAATCGATAAAGTTCTTATTTCGTATGTCAACTTTATATCCATTGGCAGAGCCATGCTTTTTATAAATGTTAGCTTCGGATGTCGAGCTTCTCAATTTTAAGGATTCATTCATAGCTAAGCTATATGAGAGTCTTTAAAATCTTTATATCTTTTTCTTAAAACATATATATACATAGATGAAAAATAATAAAATTCATACTTCATAAACATGTCATTTTCATAAAACATATTCATAAAATTAATGGTCATAATGAAACATATTTTTTCATATCATATATACTGATCCTTATTTTATGAAAATATGATTTCATCAACAATAGGTTATTTGTATGAAAAATATGGTAATTTAAAAATAAATAAGGAGCATAAGATCCATTTACCTTGTTTGTCCTATATCTTTAGACTTCATTAGGAGAATTAGGTGATCTTATTTAAAATATTAAATTATAATCAATATTTTTTAATTAATTAAATAATAATAAAAAGAGGCTATTGATCGGATGATCGGTCTGATGGACTATTCGAGCACCAAAGCGGTTTGGGGTCATTTTGCCAGAGTCAACTTCGGTCTCTAGAGCAGGAAGATGACTCTACCCTAAGATGCAGGTTTTTCTAGAGTGAGAAAGTGGAGAGAGAATTGTCATATCCGTCAAAAAAGAAAATAATCAAGATCATAAGGGATCATGTCAGGGTGACTCAATAGGAGTTAACAGTGACTAGACTCTATGAACATCCGATAAAAGTCGGATTGGGATCAACATATTGCATGGATATCAAAATGATTTTCAATAATCTTGTTTTCATCTCAAGTTTATCCTGGATTCATGGATCAAATAGAGAGAGAAAGAGAGAGTAGAGAGAGAAACCCTAGGGAGAGAAGGAGAGACATGAGAGAGAAAGAGAGAAGTTCTTTCTCTTCTTTCCTTTTTTTTTCTTTTCTTTCTTTCTTTTCTTTTCTTCTTTCTTTCTTTAGCTGAACAGGGGAGGATGGGTGGTGGATGGTGCATCGGTAGGGTGCGGCGGCATAACCGGAGGTCCGATAGTGGGCGACCGATAATGGCAAGGCAAGGGATGGCCGGCGGCAAGGACCGACCAGCAAAAATCATCAAAAATAAGGCCAAACCGCGGCCCTTTTCTTGGTAATCCTCGGGTCTCAACCCACTCGCCGGTGGTTGGGGCCCTGGTGTTGGCCATGGGTCAGTGTAAGGGGGAGGCCAAAGCCTTTGGTGATCATCGCCGGCAGTGGAGGCTATCGGAGAGAGAAAAAAAGAAACAAATAATGCCGAAAATAGGGTGATAGAAATTTGGTGGGATTTTAACAGATCCAGCGATCGATAGGGCAGCCTAAGGTCATAGGGAGGAGGGTAAGAGAGAGGGAAGGTGAGGTCAAGCCCATACCTTGGCTTCGGTGAGCCCTCGACTTTAATTTCTGGCGAGCATGGGTCTTAGAAGATTAGTAAATACAGAGAAAAATAGAGAAAAGGGAGGCATACTCATGATGGAGGGTCAAGATGGAGGGGAGCTTCCAATATATAGAGGAGACCTAGGGTTTTGGTGGCCCTAGGTCTTTGATTCCTACATGGAATCACCGGAGAAGAAGACTCTCATGGGGAGTCTTTTTCCAATTCTTTTTTTTTTTGGGGCCGTTTGGATGGGGTTTTGGGCCAGGCCTAAACGGGTTGGGTCTCACATGAAAGCCTAATCTAGGGTTTAGTATGATGCATAACAACAACCTACTAGTTTTTATGCTGCACAATATGAACTAATCCCTATTCCAAGGGTCTGATTTACCTGCTCAATTAAACGGAGCCTGAATTTAGCGAGGACTCGAGAGAGATCTAGAGAAAAGACCATGATGGCAGATAAGTATGGGACCCGAGGTCAGCTTGGATTTCTAATCTATCATGTCTCATCTTACTCGATGGGTGTGCCACCGTCACAAGGAAGCAAGATGGATGGACCAACCTTTCGACACATAAAATGTATAATTATGTTAACCCTTTGTAGATAGGATGGACAGAAAAGTTTCCCATCATATGCAACAATTGTTCTTATAATTTAGTCCTCCCACCTTCCTTTATTTTCGATTGGCTATTGGAAAATATTAGTACTATTAGACCCATAGCCAATCAATTTCATAGCCTAATAGAGTCCTAGATCATGTGATAGTCGCAAGTAAAAACAAATGCGTGCATAGACCCAATTTTGACTAACATTTTTTTTATAGTCAAAATAAATAATAATTATATTATGAAATTGATTTGTTAAAACATTACTTGTTATCAGGACTCCCATGCCTAATGTGTCTTTGTCCTGATATAGATAAAATGCCATAGATGGATTCCTTGTTGGAACAATCCTTATCTTCATTCGTGAGTTGTTGCAAGGCATAATAACTCTGTGTGCTTCCTATCAAGGATAAAATCTAGAATATTATTGTCGATACACAAGTTTGGTCTCAAATTTATGGAACCAAAATCGTAATGGGTAATCATGCTCTCAGGTCAAGGGACCACTTACATGCTGTACATATGAGATTGACATCTCCTACTTAGAAAATGATTTCCAAGAAATGGCCTTGTGTCATTGGCCACTCAATATATAAAATATCCACCATACTAATGCAAAGTCAAATACTCTGATGATTATGCAAAAGAGCCACTCTAATCTGTCATTGGCCACCATGTACAACAATGGCTTTTTGAGTATGATGCCTGTTGCTCTCTTCTCCTATGCTTAAGGTCGACCAGTTGAGGTGACGACAAAGCTGCACGACGGTGGTGCCCGATCTCCGACTTGGAAACCGGCAAAAAAGTTTCGTTGGGGATTTTTCCAATGAGAATCCTCCGACGCTCAAGTTAAGAGATGGAGAACAATGAGAAGGAGAGAGTGGACTTGATAGCTTACCTTGGGGGTCTCCGTGCCCCTCTATTTATAGAGGGGGAGTTGGAGTCTTATACGTCGTGGAGTTTGGCTGATACTTGATTATTGTGTATAGATTAGGTTGATAGGAGTTTTTTTTTTTTTTGGGGTGTAACCCGATCGCAGAGATATTTTTTCTTATTTGAATTTTTCTAAATCGGAAGTGGGGTGGATTCTGTCAATGGAGCCTGCTGTGCATCATAAGCGGAGGTTAGCTTGGGCCGACCTGAAGGTTCTTCGGTCAGTTCACCTCGGCCATAGCCGAAGTCCAAACTACCGTCCATGTTCCCAGTATTGGTTTCAGGATGTCTGCTTGATGCCTTTAAGCCGACTAGAAGCATTCCATGTTTGTTGAAGTTCGGTCTTCAATGTCTTCGGTTATCGCTAAGGACAAATTGGCCGAGGCCGAGATAAAGGTCCACAACAATGCCCAACCTCACCCGAGCTTTGAATAACTTTTAAGGATCTAGACCGATCCAATTCTCTATGTGGATTACACGACCATTCACTTGATCATTCTTGTCAATAGTGACACTTATGGACTCTTTTCCAACTCAAAAGCATAAATATGACACATCCCTTTTACTGTTTATATGAGAATTGTATCACACAACCATTCACTTGATCATTCTTGCCAATAGTGACACTTATGGACTCTTTTCCAACTCAAAAGCATAAATCTGACACATCCCTTTTACTGTTTATATGACTGTGTACAGGAGTAGTACCCATGAAGTACTCCAAATACTATGTTCAATAGGTCAGCTAGCTTTTAAGGCAGATCCTAATCCCAGCATTTGATTATGTTCACCTTAAAAGATCTTTGATTGTGTGCATGTGACCAAAAATGGGCTAGAAAATTCCATATGAACTAGAGAGCCTCTGATTAGAAGATTTTATGACAACTATATGGTAAATAAAGATAGAGCAAGATTGATACCAAATGCTTATTTATGTTGGTTGATTCACAGGAGAAAATAGAAATTGTAAGTGTCTTTGGGAGATCCTGTTTAAATATATGGACTATAAAGGACAATGCTGAGTTGGAGATGCAATGGTCCTTTTGGAGGTCAGGGAAAGCAATTTCTACAGGAATCAAGGCTTCAATTTGTTAAATATTCCCATTCTATCTGACTTTCAGCTACATAAAGGATGCAAAAGATGTGAATTTATTGTTATTTGAAATCTGCATAGCAATGTTGCAGCAAATATAAGGATTAACTGGAAACAACGACTTGGGATAAGGCAACAGAGAAAAGCTAGTTTGGTAATAACGTGAGACATCATCTGGTAGTTGGCTTAATGCTGGAGCAAGAGCAGAAAATTAAATTCTGCTTTTTCATGACATTATTAAATTTAAGGAAGACTTAAGTCTAGTATTGAATGGCTAATCATAGGCTTCAAGCTCTAGGAAGAGAAGAAAAGAGAAGTGACTGAATGTTTTTTCCTTGAAGATATTAAAGGAATGAAAAGAGTAATGGCATGAAGTAGGTGACATCTGCCATTATACTAGCTCACTACATGAACATTTGCAAAACTAGATGGTTAAGTAGATGAGACCTCTTGTCAGGTCACAATAATGATCTCATATCAAAATTTTATTCATGACCAACCATATTAAGATTATACAGATCCCATTGCAATAACTCTCAAGGATATAAGGCAACCTCAAGATTACAATGTGGAAAACATAGCCAAAGCTAAGTTTCATCTGAAATTAGTTTTTTAGGTGCAATTTTGATTGGGATATCATGTGAACTTCATCATCCTCAATGGCAAGCCTGTTTGTGCAACATACCACATGAATCATGTCACAGTAAAGAGCTAAGCGGAGAGTGTATATTTTTGTTTGCTTTTGATAAAACAAATGCAAGAAATCATGATAGAAGTGCTCAAACTAGGTAGATGGAGTTTGATTGAGCTTGTAGGTGGCATACTGGCATGATACATGTGAAATACATTGTAGGAGAGCAATGAGCATGCAGGCTTTATCAGAGTCATTAGAATGTAGAAAGGCCTCTTTTAGGTGCATTTAATAAGGCAACCAAACATAATCAGCAAGCAAATAACATTTATGGTGACCTTTTTCTTATCCAAAAGCAGTGATTTTCTTTTGACATGGTAACAAAATTCTCATTGTAGTGTTATCATGCACTTGGTGGAAGTCATATGCAACTAAAGAAGGCCTATACCTGCTCTATCATGCTGTCAAATTGAGTTTAACATTCTACACCTAATTCTGATTGGTGGTGCTTCTCCCACAAGATGCGGACAAGATCCCATGGATGGGCATGACAATGGGCCTAGAGAATGCTGAAAAATGTTCTTGGAGTGGGGGTTTTTCGACTTCCAACTTCCTATCTGTATGAAAGAGTTCGAGAACTAAAAGTTTACAGAGCGTGAACTAGCTATTAGTCAGGTTGAGAGGTGCCTAAATGATGACCCTTTTAAAATATTAGGCAGCCAAACAGGAACCTAAAGGTAGATTTACATAGTAATTCAGTTAACTTGTGTATTGCACTTCATCCTTCCACATGTAAATTCCAAAGAATTAGCTTTCTGATATGGAGGAAAAGGAGGTTATCCAATAATAACTGAGGATAAGAAGGCTCAGTTGTCTATTGATTTGTTTGCTTCTCTTTCTACAACCCTATCTGGAAAAAAGTTAAGAGGGCGACAAAAGGAGAGTTGCTTTGTCATCATTGTTTAAATAAAAAGAATTAAAATGTATCGAGCTGTTTTTAAGTAATAGGTCGTTGTTAAATGGATAGCTTGGTAGGTTAAGCATTATGCAGTCATCAGGTGCCACTGCCTTCCTAGGTAACCAGCCTATCGAAAGATCTCCATATTTTCCTTCAAAATGATATAATTTATTGAGAGGCTAATTAGGCAGGTGGAATTATCTATAGAAAGCCATACATGTTATGTGCATCTGTCATTGTTGTTATATTTAATCTGCAATATCATGCAAAGACATGATCATGTGCATGCTAACACAAAATTGTTTTTTAGAATATTCTTCTTTATATCCCAATGAATGTGTACTTCATTCTCAGCTTATTTGTATAATATCCCTGCGTGCACCAGAAATCATGTTTCCTAGTCATGCACAAATAAGAATCTTGTGAAATCTCTTTGCCTAAAAAGCTCTTTTGTTTTGTTATTTATATTTATTTATGCTTGTAAGGAATTCGATGGCAGGGATATATCATTCAATAACTTGACAGGTGATCTTCCAAATTCTCTGAGCTCCTTGTCAAACCTTTCTAGTCTGTAAGTGCACCATTAATGGATTATCCCTAGAAATTTAGCTGCATATTTTCCATCCAGATGTATGATCTTACCACGTTCTAAAGTTTTCCATTTTTGCAGTTATTTGCAGGACAACCAATTAACTGGCCCGGTGAATCTTCTTGCTAGCCTAGATTTGACTACTCTGTAAGTTGCTCTATATGCAATGACAGGCTTTATTGTTACATTCATTTAATACTGCTTCTTTGTCAGGAATATTGCAAACAACAATTTCAGTGGTTGGATACCACAGGAATTCAGTTCAATTCCAAATCTTATGTGAGTATTAATGCAGTCTTCATCACTACCTTTCCTTTTTGTCTTATGTTCTCCATCTAATTTTTCTAAATTCTGCCTGCCATTGCATGCATAGTATTGGAGGTAACTCATTTGCTAATGGTCCTGCTCCACCACCACCACCGTATGTGCCACCTCCTCCTAGTAGACCTCACAAAAATCGTAATCATACTGAGGCACCTACAGATACACCAGACAGTCCCGAGAGCAAACCATTCCATCCAGATAATAAGAATAAGAAGAAGAGTTTGACAGCAGGTTCAATCATAGGGATAACTATCAGCTCAGCATTTGGTGCTTTATGTGTAATACTAGCTGTTATTTTTTGCCTTTGGAATGTTCAGAAGGAAAAGGATGATACCAGAACGAATGCAAGCCATTCAAGGTCTGTCTCCATTGGCGCAGATAGAGGTACCCTTTTATTCCCTGATTTGTTTTTTTTGTGTACCTTCTTCTTTTGAGAAAATCACAATCTACTTTGATCCCTCTAAGTTTGGAAGTGATTAGTATTTTTTTATAAAAAAATTTACAAATGATCTTTACATGGCAAAATATTTATAGCAATATGATCATGATGTATTAGCTTAAATTCTCCCAAAACAACATGGTTAATTATATGTATGCACATAGAATATCGTAAGCTGGCTTCTATCTTCAAGCATTTACTTTTAGTTGAACACTTAAATTGTATCATTTTAGGAAACAATACAATATTTTCCAAGTGACACAGTTACTACTTACTAGTCTTTATACATAATGCCTGATTAAATGTTTGAACATATTTGCTGAACAAATTTACATCAACCATTTTGGAACTAAAGCTATTAGGGAGACAATTAAGCTTTGGGAGAGGGTGGTGGAGAATTGTTAGAATAACATCCAACCATGACAATTAAAATTACACTGTCGATGGGAGGTAAGCAGTGAGGTTTTGTACATGCTTTTGGTAGTTAATGAAAATATTCTAGTGATGGAGGATATGGGATCTCAAATCATTTGCATTAATTTGGAGAAAAAGCATATGATATAATCGGATGGGTAATAAATTTGCTGTTGTTAATTTACAATGGCGTGCATAAATTTGTATAAACAGCAATGGGGATGTTATGAAATTTGTTAGAAGTATAGGAAGCATGTCTTGTGAGACTAAGTAGTTTCCTTAAGTGGTTTTAATTTATTCATAAATGTTATAAACCATGAGCATAACCATCATGCCTTGTCCCAACTAGTTAGGCTCCATTTCAAATAGTAAGGCTCGTAATCCATTACAGGAAAGTAGTAACTTTTGCACTATGACATATTGTTGGACAAGATTGTTAGGATATAGGTGTTTGATGTGAACAAATTTAAAGTACAGCAGAAGTGGGAAAAAGCACAAGTCCTTTATTGGTTTAATTTGATTTTCATATGCATCTTTGCCTACGTTTTTTATATTAATTAAAAAGGAATGGGTTGTTTGTAAAATTATTAGTTGCTATCTGTTGAATGTACTATAAGCAAAATCATTGTCATGTTCCTACCTTGATGGTCCAAGCTGGATGCATAGCAGACAATCGTACATCCCTAGGGTTTAAGCCTTTAGGATATGCAAGGCCTGCCTTTTCATTCATATATATTCATATCAACCCAAACTTAGATGGTGGTAATAAAAGCAAACTTCTAATATGTTTATTCAATAAAAATAGTTAACCAATAACTAATAAGGATGATTAGCATAAAATTCAAATCAATATTTATTCAAAAATAAAACTAAGCAAATATCATCTAAAGTCTTATACTTCTCATTGCTTGGACCTAAGTCCCCTATACTCTTTTGGATCTAAAAAATAGAAAAGAGGGAGGTAAGCTTTATAGGCTTAGTAAATTTTCAATATATGAGGGATCAAGCATAAATTTAATTTTTTTTCCAAATATATGACAAAAATCAAATATATGTGTCAATATAATTATTTTTTTCAAAATATGTCATACATAATAGTAAAATATAAAATCCTCTCTTGGTCTTCAGTGACTAAGGCCACGATTAGTCCCGTAACAAGACCTAGAAGAGAGTAGCTCTAAATTAAAAGATATATCTTCCATAAATTAGTACCAGTGACCGCTTCACTGGCTAGGCCTAGAAGGGAGCTAGCTCTGATTCACATGGCCATGCTTGACCCTGTGATAGAGCAAAGAGACTAGTTCTAATAACGAATACGTGATGTATTAGCATATGTCAATGGTTGATTTCGATTGGCTAGACCCAGAAGGACTAGCTCAACCAATGATCCGCCTCGACTAGCTAGGTCTAGAAGAAATTAGTTTCTAACATGTGGCAAATGATCAGTCCTATTGGCTAGACCCAAATCATAGCCTAATTAGAGAGCTTTTTGCATAATTTCCATCATAACCAAAAAACTTGTTTCCATAATATTTTTTAATAAATTTTCATATTTTATTTCTAGAAACAAGAAAATAATTTTCATTCAAAAGTTCATGCAAGTGTGATACCATGCAATATAGAGAAATCATCTTATTTAAAATTTTGCAATCATGCTAGGGTGATGCTATGCTTGATCCAAAATTTTAAATTTCATTTTATGCATAAGATACATACATTTCCAAACTTTCTATTTTTTTTTTAATATTTTAATAATTTTTATGTATAATTTTTAATTTTTAAATATATGAATATGTACTAAAATCTAGAGATAAAAGAAAACTTATGTCAGTCGGATCCAAAAGTCATGATTTTTGACTTATGGCCTAATCCTTAGATTCATGCTCCTCCTGATCTAAATCAAAACCCTAATTCGTTAATCAAAGGAAAAATAGACTAATTAGGCTCGGTATGGTCAATCATAAAAAGGAAGAGAAACTCTATTTAGGTTTTATCAAGGCCTAATCTATTTGGTCTGGCTCGCCTAACATGAGAAGGAGAGCGAGATACTCGGTCTAGGTCAATTGGATTTTTTGGACTGGATCCACTTGATTTAAGTCCAATCAGGGGCCCGGCCTATTCAGATTGGTCGATCAATAAGGTTCTTGGTCTGAGCTTAGTCGAATTATGGATCTGATTTAAGGAGGTGAGACCACAATGGGAAATAGGTTTCCCTCTTCATTTTTTTCACTCTCTCCTTTTTTTTTTTCTCTTTTTCTCTCCCTTTCTAAACACTCAATAGGGGCCTAAACATGGTCCCTGATGGCTTGGAAGATGGAGAGTTGGGGTGGGGGGGGGGGGGAACAGGAGGTTGGTCTGGTGGTGGTGCGGCTTGGGTGGTCGGCAGCTTGATTTCATACAAGAAAATTGAGAGAGGAGGCAAGGGGCGTTGCCCCTTGCTGCCTTGGTGGCAACATCTAAGGCCAAAACGAAAACAAGGGGAGGAGGGAGTCTCAGTGGAGATGGCGATGGCGGCGGGTCACGGCCAACGGTGCTTGATTCTGGTGGAAAGGAGGCCGATCAATCTCGGAATGGAAGGAAAACCAAAGAAATTGGGTGGCTTTTGAGGAGGAGAAATGGGGTTTAGGGGGTGGTGGTGCTCGGGTACAGTAGCTCGGCGGTTGTCAGAGGTGAGGAAGGAGGGAATGGGAGGTGGTTTGGGCTTCGATGGTGGATCGACTGAAAGAGGAGTGGGGTATAAATAAGAAGGGATTGGGAAGGGAAAAGGCCTACCCAATGCTAGTTGTTTGTCAGTTGTAGCGATACCCTGGCATTTCCAGCCCAAAACAGGCCCAAACAAAATCTTGTTTATCCCTGCAATGAAGTGTTTAACTTCATGGATTCACAAGGCTTAGCGACAGTTATGTTTTGTGAGCAAAAATGAACTACACGACTTGAAGTTTTTTGTGTTTTGATTTAAAATTATCATCCCTACTTCATATTCTAATTTAAATTATCTGCTGCACTTGGCAACCATTTTAAAGTTTAAATATGCCAATTTCTTAGTTTTCTCACTGTCATGCTTTTCATTTTTACAGCAACTGACAAGGAGATGCGAGAGCAGAGGCTTGAAAGTGCCTCAGTGACAAGTCTGAAACCCCCACCAGTTGAGAAAATGATGGTTGAAAAGGTATATGGGAAAAATGGATCTGGAAAAAAACCAAAAGTCCCCATAACTGCAACTTCCTACACCGTTGCTTCTCTCCAAATTGCAACGAACAGCTTTAGTCAGGATTCGCTTCTTGGTGAAGGTTCCCTTGGTCGAGTTTACAGGGCAGAATTTTCTAATGGAAAGGTAATGAAAACTTCTATCGTTGATGTTGAAACCTTCTACTCATTGATTTCATTAAAGGTAATTTAATTTAATTTAATTTATTTTATTTTTACACTGAGCTGCTTAACATGTCTTCTTCATTAAGAATTCTTAACGACCAGAGTCATGGTCTCAAAACTTCTAATTTGCTGTTGAAATCAATACCTTTTGAATTCCTACTGGTTCATGGCAGATATCTTTCTTATTAGATTGCTTTCTGGCAGTTATTGGAGGTTTCATTTCAACCAGAAGCATTCCCTGAAGAGCATTTATGAACTACTTATGAATTACAACAATGCTAAAACTAGCAGTTAAGATATCCAAACAGTCCATAGAAATCCATACAAGTATCATGCATCTGCTGTCCAATTTTATCTCGAATCAATCACTGTCCTGGCATGCATCACCTTCCTGATTGAGATGCAGGAGAAAATAATATTACTGGGTTGAGATGTCTTGTAAAATTATGCTCAGTGAATCATGAGTAACCACAGATTTTTCTATGTGGACAATGGGAATATGTCATCTTGAGAGGAAAATAAAAAAATCAAAATTACAAAATACATTCGTATAAGATAAATATTGTTTGATACTGAATCAGCCATGGTTTTCTTCTATTACTTTTTGTAATTACTCCTTAATGAGTTGTATGTTGTTCCTGAGTTCCAGTTCATTAATCCATTATTTCATTATTCTTAGGCATTCAAGCTCTCAATAAACATAAAATGTAACTGAGTGATATGCAGGACACTAGACAAACTCCAAAAGTTGGTATCACTAAAATTATATTTAATGGGGTTTTACGAATTGAAGTTAACCTCTAATGAACATAAATGGAAAGTTACCTTGGTATCTCCATAATCTCTTAACCATTCTAATATATCTTGTTCTTATTATATCCAACAATGTTCATGGAGAAAACTCTTTTTGCTCCCCAACTATTTGTCCACTTCTAGATCATGTGAAACCTAACTCCTAGATGTAGTTATATTAGAAATAAACATACTTTTTTGGCATCTTTTTTGAGGGAACTTTTTTTGACAAATCTGTCTGGATAAATGCATCAGCCCTGAATCATGATGTTGAGGTAGCTTATGCTTTTTCTGGTACTAGTTTCTAGTAACATCACTTTGAAAACTATCAAAAATCTGATGTTTTCTAAATTTGTCAGAAAATAAGCTGCTTTGGCATTTCCTGTTTTTATTCATTCTTCTTGTTCCTGTATCAATTCTAATTTTGGAATTGATGAAACAATATGCAGTAGTCTAACCAAACTTTCATTGCAGCTGCAAATCTTCATATGCATCCTGCTAAAATATTCATATAGTTTATTGTAATTTTCATTTATATAAAATGCCTGCTGAAATGTAAATGACAGTATTTGTTGCATCTCCCAGGTTTTGGCTGTTAAGAAGATCGACAGTGCAGCACTGTCCTTGCAAGAGGAAGATAATTATCTTGAGGCTGTTTCAAGTATGTCACGACTGAAGCACCCAAACATTGTCACACTTGTAGGCTACTGTGTTGAACATGGGCAACGGCTTTTGGTTTATGAGTACATTGGAAATGCAACACTGCATGATATGTTGCACTTTGCTGATGATAGCAGCACGAAGGTGACCTGGAATGCACGTGTCAGAATAGCACTTGGCACAGCTAGGGCTCTAGAGTAAGTTGTCTGTGTGTTTTCTAAGTTCTGATTTGCATTTGTATAGTATTTAAGTAACAACAACCTTTCAATTCTATTCAGGTATCTACATGAAGTTTGCTTGCCTTCTGTTGTACATAGAAACTTCAAGTCAGCAAATATCCTTCTCGATGAAGAGCTGAATCCTCACCTATCAGACTGTGGACTGGCTGCATTGACACCCAATACCGAAAGACAGGCAAGTGATCAACCCAGGCATGTACCACCACATTAACTCAGACAGTATTGCCTCTTGCCTCTTGATGAGGAGGCAAGGGTCTAATTCTGAGTGGCATCAGTCAATATTTTCACCCCTCCTCTTCTCCCCCCCCAGTATAAAATCCTAGTTCCACGAGCTTGACTTGGTCTTACTGGGAGCCTAGATCCCATACGTAGGTTGGGTGGAGTGGGATGAGCTGTTTGTCAGGGTGGCTTGTGTCTTCCCTATCAGACAAAAAAATGTCATACATGTTGTCTCCTTTTTTTTGGTCCTTGGGGTGGGGGCATACATGTAGTTCAATAGCATAACAAGATTAAACGTGATGTATAGTCTTTTAAAATTATCTCTTGTCTGTATGTTCATTAGGTTTCAACTGAGGTGGTTGGTTCATTTGGGTATAGTGCTCCTGAATTTGCAATGTCGGGAATCTATACTGTGAAGAGCGATGTGTATAGCTTTGGTGTAGTGATGTTAGAGCTATTGACAGGTCGGAAGCCACTGGACAGGTCCATCTCAATTGCCATGTTTTCTCTTCTAGGTTTGGCAGGGTGCATTGTTTTAAATTTGTTTAGGTGATATTTTGTTTGTCAATTTTCTTTTTGCGTGTTGGATATTTCAGTTCCAGAGAAAGATCAGAACAGTCTCTAGTCAGATGGGCTACTCCACAACTTCATGATATTGATGCATTGGCAAAAATGGTTGATCCAGCATTAAATGGAATGTATCCTGCAAAGTCTCTTTCTCGTTTTGCTGACATCATTGCTCTATGTGTTCAGGCACGTTATTTTTTTTCTTTCATGATGCATATAGACAAGTATATCTAGTACCCAATGGTCGTATTCATGACAATGCCGAAATAGATTTACTAACTAAACTGTTCTACTTCATTAATATGGCAATATGCGTATGAGTTGAAGTTGCTCCAGTGACATACTGATCTTATCAGAATTTTAATTTGCGGAGTTTCACAATTTCACTGTTTCCAAAACTATTCCTCAATAAATTTCATGACAAGTTGAGGTAGTTAACTAATTGAAAGAATTTCCTTTTGTCTAGAGGGGCTTTAGTTTACATGCTTGTGTTAGATTTTTTGTCATGCTCTCTTCTTTTACAGAACTTTATTTTTCCACTACTTGTCCTTTAATTTGTTTTGACATGTTCTGGTTTAATTATTCCTGTCTTAGATACTTCTGGGTTTATTCTATTCTCAAAACATTGGCGTTCACCAAATTGTTTCATTCTGGAATTTTACTTCAACTCATGGTCCATCAGACACCAAACCGAGGATCCACCTTGTCCGATTTTCACCACCCTTGGGTGTACGGGCACTATTCATCTTTGTATTACATGACCACTGCCAATCCCCTCGCAGCCTGAAAAGGAAAAAACACCCAACCACCTGTGTAAGTATGAGACGCATACACACAGAAGCATGCACACCTGTACGCATGCACACACACCCATCCATGCACGAACACCTGTGTGCAGATGTGCAGAGAGATTCAGGCATACAGGAATCCATGCACGTGCATGCATGCTACGGAAATTGGTATTAAACAATAGTGGGAAGCAAGAGGCTTAATGTTTGAACCCCAGTGGTGGATGCTGTCATTAGAAACCCTAGCAGGACTGAACTCAACATGCATACATGTACCAGAACACCAAACTGTTTCTTGTGCTTTATGGTTTTTCTTATAGATTAAGCTGTGTTTCCCTATTTTTAACATATCTTCATGGGGCCGTCTAGAAAATCAGATTAATTTGGTGAGAATACAGGGTTATGGGAAGTGGTTTTGGTGCATGATTGCATGTTTCTGCAGCTGGTAAACTATAACATTTTGAATCATTTGATCTTCTGATGGTGAGTGTTGTTCTGGCAGCAGGCATCCCCCTCCCAGGATATGCAGTATTTTATTTTTCATTTCTTTTTTCCATCTTTTGAGCTGTAAAACTACTTTCCACTTCCAACGCTCAAACCAAATGTTCTGGTCTGTGCAGCCGGAGCCAGAGTTCCGCCCTCCCATGTCTGAAGTTGTCCAACAACTGGTTCGGTTGATGCAAAGGGCAAGCATAGTAAGAAGGAGCTCTGGAGATGAGCTTGGATATTCCTATAGGATTTCAGAGCATGAAGCAAGTACGACGGACATGTCTTTCTAGATTGATACTCTTGCTGCCAGTATGCAGTTCTCCGAGCACCTGCACAGGCCAAGGGAGTATTCAAACAGAATCCAGTATTCCAATTGCATTCTGGCACAGCAGATCCTGCGCCTATGAAATCCAATGGTTGCAAGCTTGTCAGGGCAATGGAAGAGTAATCAAGTTTAAGTTTCATTTTGTATGCCAAAATGTCTTCCCTGTTACCCTTAGTTTTCTATACTCGCTAGATCTAGCTGGGTCTATATGCCTGCCTTGTACATGTGTTGTAGCAAAATAATTTTTTTGAGTGAAAAAAAAAAGAGAGAAGAAACGAGCATCCAAGGTTTATGTTCCTTTGCATTTCCTTTTTCCTTTTTTAAACTTTTTTGTTTTATGGCGGAATGCATGTGACATTCAAGCAAATCTTTAGTAATTTTATCTTTATCTTTGCAGCATATGGCCAATTTCATTTTTCTTGTGCAGGCCAAAGTAGTTTTTCATGCAGTATCTTTGCAATGTTACAGAGATTGATACTTCGTTTGTACAATGTTGAGGGGAAGCAAGCTGAAACTATTGTCAATTTCTATACCAAGATACCAATCTTACTGGGAGATTGGAGCGTTGATCAGTAACCGTCCACCAGCATGCTGCACCTTGCTTGTGAGAAGTGCTATTATTAATTTTATTTGTTTTTGATGAAAGAGGGAGGGAGGTCCATCCATGAAATTTATTGGAGATGGTATGTACAGAAGTAGAAGAAGAGCAGGCTCAGCCAGGGTTAGGATCCAGCTTAAAAGATGACCCATACAAGTATAAAAGAGTACATTGTCCTGAATCTGGGGGCCAGGCATGGTGGCCCACTATCTTGAAACCAGAGGCAAGGCAAAGAAGTCAGATAGATGGTTAAACCAATAATCAGAAGGTTTGCTATGGGTCCCTGTTTTACTTTAGTACAGAAGTAATATAAACAATATCCTGCTTCGCCTTTCCATTGGGGTAGGGATCCGGATTCCAAAGCTTCAACATTGCACATGTAAATAGTTTCTTGAAGAAAAGCTTCAAATTGGAATATTCTCCGATTTCGTTCTTTTCAAATGTTCCAGCGGAGAACCACTATAACAGTAAACCAAACCTACAGATTAAGGTGCCGAGGAAGATAAAGATGATGGATCTGAAATAATTGTTTTACCGTTTGCTGATTGAGAACTAGTTGGGCTTGTTTGTGATTTTTTTCCACAGAACAATGGAGAAGATGTAGGTGATAAAGAGATGGCCAGTTGTTTCTTCGTGATCACTACAAAACGGGCAGTGGGTCGCTGCTAAGATGTTCCTTTCAGCAGGCTTTCAGCCATGAGAATCTTGTTGTGACAGAGGAGACAATGGCAAAACTTTTGTTTTGGAGGGAATGGGGAGTGACCAGATGACCAAAGTTGACTGAAAAATGACTCCTCCATGAGAGAAGAAGTTATAGCATTTGTTTGTAGAGAAGATTCCTCTTTCTTCCCACTTCCAGAGTACTTTATCCTTGCTGAAGGTTAAAGTTGCATTTTGATGGAGATTAGAGAGTAATTTTAGACTGGATTCGCAGTGAGTATTCATAACTTCCTTAAAAGAGATCTAATATTAGGAGTACCATAGAATTGTGCGACTGTAATGGATGTGTTTTGAGATAGAAGAAAGAGGTCAGGGAGAATATCCTTGAGAGGCCTGTCTTCCAATCAGTGATCGAACCAGTAAGAAACCAGCTTGCCATTGCCCACTATGAACTTTGACTGCTCTGCAAGAAGAAGCTCTGAACATTCATGATACTCTTCCAAACGACTGAGCTATTGTTGAGATGAAATGATCTTAGTGCGCTGGAGGGGCTTCTTACGAAAGTATATGCTAAATACCAAGTTTTGAAAGGACTTAGTTGGGTCATCATAGAGACCACCATCTTTTTAACGACAAATAGCGATTGAAGTGCTATTAATTTAGAAAAGGGTATTTCACTGTACGCACACACACACATACCTATATATATATATATATATATATATATATATATATATATATATATATATATATATATATATATATCAAAACCTTTATTCAAGGCATCAGAGATGGAGATTAGCAAATAATATTATTGTATTTTCAAGATTCTCGTACCAATGTGAGATGTTGATTCATGTGATATTAAAGGCAAATATTTTTTTTATAAAGATAATTATACCCTTCACAAAGAAAGAAAAGCAATTGCTTAGCTTCACAGAAGGTGAAAAGACTTGACAGAAGGTTCTTGTACCACTTCACGTTAAAACTTAACAGAAGACGAATATTTGCCTGAACTTGAAGCACGATTTGATATAGTTGGAGGTGAAGCATGGCTTGGCAGAGCATAATCTCTTTGACCCATCCAGTCTCATTAGACATGATGTTGACAGGTCAAAGGTGCCACTCTATTCTATTTATTTTTTCTTGTTAGTATTTTTTTAACATAATTTAGTTACAAGGATTGAAATTTTTATCATCTATATTGTATTGGCATAATATTAGTCAGATTTTGATGATGTTGTTATATGTTTTCAGTCATTCGTCTATATGTCAATTGATTTTTTATTTTTTATTTTTTCAACAATGACTTGTAGCACAAGAAATGAAGTTAGGAATGAAGGTACAAATAATGCTCAAAAGATTCAAGAGGGTTTTTGACTTGAATGAATTTTCTAGTGAAGAAACTTTTGAAGATTCTGAAGAAGAGAATTTTTATGTGAATGGTCATTCAAAGGAAGTTGAAGAGAAAAATAAAAATTTTGACGAAACAGAATCTACACCTTTTATTGGCAAGAGCTTTCTTAGTGAGGAGGAAGCATTTAATTTTTTATAAAAAATATGCGTATTATCATGGATTTTCAATTCAAAAAGGTAGATTTATCACAAAAAATGAAAATGTGATAAGACTTGAATTTTTTTTGTCACCGTGAAGGTAGAGTCCTATTAAAAGTTATTGAAACATCAAAAAAGCAAAGGAAGAAAGAATCATAAAAAATGTGGATGCAAAGCTCATTTGCAAATTACATTGCAAAAGTGCCATGATATATTTCCAAGGGAATGGCAAGTTACCAAATTTGTTGCTGAGTGCAACCATAAATTGCTAACTCAATCAGAGGTACATTTTCTACTGGCTACTAGAAATATCTCTGAAGATGACCATTAGCGAATTTTTTTATTAAAAAAGGAGGTCTTTCGGTTAGACAAATAATGTGTATTTTAGAACTTGAAAAAAAATGTAAAGCATGGTTACCTTTCATTTCTTGAAAAGGATATTCACAATCTTTTTGTGAAAGTTAAGAAATAAGTTATAGGAAATGATGTTATGGATCTTTTAAAGCACTGTGAAGATGCAAAAAGAAATAGCTTTAAGTTTCAGTATGCATATACAGTGGATGGAGAGAGAAAGTTAGAAGCTATTTTTTGGTCACCTTCTCCTTGTTTTGATTGGTATCAAAGATATGGTGATGCTGCTGTGTTTGATGCCACTTACAAGGTGAAAGCTTATGAAATGCCCTTTGGTATTTTTGTGGACATCAATAATCATGGGAAGACTATATTTTTTGGATGTGCGCTTTTACGAAATGAGACAACAACTACTTTTTGTTGGCCAATGAAGGTATGTTTTAAATTTTACATTATTATTTTTTGTGCTTATGTTATTTTTAATTTTTTTTCTAGCATACGTAAATATGTTTCTTGATTATGTGGTCTAAAGTTTGTTATAATTCTATATCTAATATCTCTTTATTTTTTTTATAGACTTTTGTATCTTTAATGAAGAAGCCATCCGAGATAATTTTGACAAATCAAGATCTATGGATGACAGAAGCAATCTCAAAAGAATTGCCATTTACAAAACATAGCTTCTACATATGGCACATTACTTTCAAGTTTAGTGGTTGGTTTAATGCTATACTTCGTGATAAATATACAATATGGTGTGCTGATTTTTATGAGCAATATACATTAGAGAAATCCGAAGAATTTGAGCATCAATGGCTTGAAGTGGTTGCCAAATATAACTTGCAGTCCAATAAACACGTAAAAGGCTTGTATCAAGTTAAGAACTATTGGGTACTTGCTTATCTTCGTGATCACTTCTTTGGAGGGATGACTACCATAGGAAGATCAGAGAGTATAAATGCATTTATCACAAGATTCATAAGTTCCCACACAAGTTTCACTATAAGAAAATAAGTTATTAGTTACGAAAAATTTTCGTCGCTAATAAGTCAATTTCAATGTTAATAATAATTAGCGACAAAAATTTTGTCGCTAAAATTTTATCGCAAAAAATACCATCATTGATAATATTTTACGACAAAAACTTTTTTTCGTCGTTAATAAAAGTAATTTGCGATAAAATATTTTCATCATAAAAAACTAAAAATAAAAAAAATTATTCATAAAAAAAAAATAATTGACGATAAAAATAACAGTCGCTAATAAATAACAAATTAGTAGCGACGAAAACATATTCGTCGCTATTATTTCGAATTTTTTAGCGATGAAAATTTTCCATCGTTAAAAAATTTATTTAATTAAAAAATAAAAATTGAAAAACTTTAGCGACTAATATTTTTATTGTAAATAAATATTTTTTTGAAGAAATTTTACGTCGCTAATAATTATTTGCAATGAAAAATTTTTCGTCGCTGTTAATTATATATTTTTTTAAAAAATTAAATTATTTTTATAATTTTTTTTACGATAAATATTTCATCGGTAATAATTCCATCGCTAATTATTTTTTTTTAAATTTAGATATATTTTTAAAGTTATATGTATTATATTTTTTATAAATTAAGAAATTCGAATAAAAAATTTGCATAATAAAATGATAAATAAATTTTATTATTTTATTATATCAAATTAAAATTATAAGAGTTTAAAAAAAAATACATCAAAGAGCCGTCACATATCGGCATGTGGAGAACGAGGTGGGGATGGAGAATGCTCGACGGAGCTCGGACCGGCTTGCAGCTGGCTCAGCATCTGGATCGTCTGCTCCATGTGCGCCATCCGCTCCATCATCTGGATCTGGAGCTGCTGATACTAGTCGATCCGTGCAGCTAGGTCCTGAGCTCGTTGCTCAGCTTGCTGTCGATCATCGACAGCCTGCCTCTGCACCTCCATCAACCGAGCCTGGCATGTAGAATGGATCTCAGCCCTAAATAATCGTGAAGATGAAGGAGCAATGATCCCATATCCTAGACCCCTAACATAACAGGATCTCGTACCGAGCACTCGATCACAGATCTCATCATCTATGGGTACGGTCGAGCCCTCAAGAATAGGCTGGGATCTCATGTCAGTCATATGATCCTGAAAATAAAAATTAAAGTTATTTTAATTTTCTAATAAAAATTAAATTGTGAATAAAAAATTAATTGAAAAAACTTACAAAGAGCTCCTGGCTCCCCGTCATCCACTCTCCCGAACGTCGCTGGTGGGTTCGCTGGTAGATATCGATCCTATCAGGAAGCTCACCACTCTCAGCATCTCTCTGTAATTTGAGAATTATTTAAAAAAAATTTAAATAATTAAAAAAATATATCATAATTAGAAATTTAAAAAATACGTACCATATGCTTCATGTGGTGAGCAAATGATCTCGAATCTCCATAATGCGGCACGGTCTGTCTCGTCCGGTTCGTCACATTTTGGGTACATCGTCTCTGTAAAATTAGTAGATAACAAATATAATTTAAGAATAAATAATTAAGTCACTAAAATCTAAAAAAAAGTTTAGATGTGTAACCTGATATGTCGGATCCTCGTAATGCCGGCATATGGTAATCCAATCGTCGATGGTGATGCTGTCATAGGGCTGCAACCGTACTGCCTCCTGCCCATGAGCCTCACCACCCGGTATCAATGCTGATGCATGTAATGGCGATAATCCTTGAAGCGCTAGGATAGATGGGTATCAATCACTTGCCTCACATGATCATCCTCGAAATCGACGATGTCAAATACATCCTGCCAATAACAAACATTAGAAGAATACTATGCAAATTAAATATTCATAATATAATTTATTTTACCTGTAAGTGGGTATAGAAAATCTATTTCTGAGCCGGGACAATATAACGCCAATCGAAGAGCGTCGTCGAGGTATAGCTGTGGCATATGATGCCTAGCTCGGTCTGCCATGGCTCACACCATCCCCTAGTGTGTATGGTGTAGCCGGTCGGTATCTCTATCCGAAGATGCTGTCCCGAATGCTCATGTCTTTAACACTCCAAAACGAGATTCTTCAATGGACCTCGTCCTCACCTGACAACCAATATAGACTGACCTGAAATAATAATAAATAAATATTAGTATGATCCAAATAAAAGAATCAAAATTGATTATATATAAAGTGTAATGATTAATACCATTGGGACCAGCCTCACTGAGACCCACTTCATTGAGACCCGGCTCACTCGTAGTCGGCTCACTGGGACCTGTCAGTGTAGGATCCTCTGACACGGGAGCCGGTGAGGCAATGGAGATCGATGAAGGTGCCTCAACCTCCGAGCTGTCTGCAGGTAACTGTGAATGCGACCATTGTCGTCTATCTCTTGATGCCATATCTGCAAGAATTGAGATGTAAATAAATATAATATTATATAATAATAATAAAAATCAAATAATATTCTAATGAATATAATTATATCGCATACCATTATTGCAACATAAAATTGAAAGAAGAATAAAGATCTACTCATCAATATTCGTATCTTTCTCAATGTATAGATTCTCGTCCGAATCACAGTAATCAATATATGTATCGTCTTCTATCTCATCATCCTTTATGAACTGATTGTCGCCCTCTGACTCATCCAGATTAGATACAAAATCAGCTTCAACTTCGTTAGATGGGAGATCAGCCCTATTCAAAGGTGCCGTTACAAGTTTTTCATCAATTAAAAATTCGGCTGATGTTTGTTCTTCTTACTGAAAAGATTTCTCTTCATGTAAATTTAAAATTTCATCCATCTCTAATCGAATTGGTATGTCATATACGCCTCTAGGTGTTATTTTTTGTACGACATGTCAATTACCTCGATACTTTAGGTCCTTCAAATATATTAATTGTTTCACTTGAGTTGCTAATATGTATGGCTCATTTTGGTACCATGTTTGTGCAAGATTTATACTGATAAATTGTGAATCAACATGAATCCCAACCCAAGCCCAACTAGCCCCATCCAGGCCCGACTGGCTCCATGCAGGCCTGACACGCAAGCCTGCAGTCCCCACGCGGCCGCTTCAAATTTACCATCCCCGACACGCAGCCCGCAGGCCCCATGCGGCCGCGGATTGCCATCCCGGTCAGGCGGCCGTCCCAGCATGTCGGCCGCAGCACGTGGCTGCCCGCAGGCCCCACGCAGCTGCGGGCCGTCGTCTCGGCCCAGGCGGCCGTCCTGGCATGCCGACCGCGGCACGCAGTGGCCCGTAGGCCCCACGTGGCCGTGGGTCGTCGTCTCGACCGCCGTCCCGACCAAGCGGCCGTCCCGACATGTCGGTCGCAGCACGAGGTGGCTCGCAGGCCCCATGCGATCGCGGGCCATCATCTCGGCCCAGGTAGCTGGCCGCGGCATGTGGCGGCCCGTAGGCCCGCAGGTCCCATGCGGCTGCGGGCCACTGTCCCGGCATGCCGGCCGCCAGCCTCCGGCCGCGGCACACCCCGAACAAAAAAAAAGACTTATCGACGGTAGCGGCGAAGGAGGTCGGGACGGGGATGGGGGACATCGGAGGGGAAGAGCTCGGGATATGCACGCGAAGAGAAAATGCCCAGGGGGAAGAGGAAGAAAAATAGGTTTCTGATGGGACTTGACAGGACGTAGGGTATTAGCGATGAAAATTTTCATCGCTAATAATTCTTTTCATCGCCAATAATTTGAATGAATAATTATTTACGATGAAAACTAAGTTCTGTCGCTAATACTTTCTGTCATAAAAAAAATTTCGTTGGAAAAATTCATGTCCCGAAAATTATTATTTTCAACAAAAATAAAATTTTTGTCGCTATTTAGCTTATTAGTAATGAAAATTAAAAGATTTCCATCGTTGATAGTTTTCGCCATAAAAAAAAATTTTTGTTGAAAAATTAACGTCTCGAAAAATTATTATTTACGACAAAAAACATCATTTCATCGTGAATTACATAATTAGCAATGAAAATTATTTTCCATCGCTAATAATCAACAAAAAAAATTTCTCATTCAAAGAATTTTTTTTAAATGAGAAATTTAAAATATGTCTTGTTCTCAGTATTATTTTCTTCCATTCATTTTTCATTCATCTCTTAATTTGGATAATGCAATAATAATATATATATGTGTGTGTGTGTGTATATATGTATGTATGTATATGTGTGTGTGTATATATGTGTGTATACATTCTTGGTACGAAGCAACAATCCCAATCTCACACTCAATGCCTACTCCTGAAACAAGACCAAATCGTGTCCACTCCCTGGGGTTTGTCTGTCACTCCGTCGCTGCTGCCGCCCCTGCCTCCCTTCCCCCCAAGCTCCGACTGCTGGGTTTGGCAGAGATGGAACCGATGACCGTCGAGTCAGTGAAAATTGGAGCTTCGTGATAGTTTAGGTCGTCGAATCCACTGTCGTCGATGATGCGATCGTTTTCTCTGTTTTCTTTCGAAAATCGACAAGTATCCACAGACGAGAGCATTACGTGGGGATCGATGAGTTGTTCTTTGATTACATATGTCTTAGATCTGCTTAGAAGTCCAAAACACTTCTAATTTAATCTTATTATGGTTTGGGGTTGTTCTAAATTTGATTCGATTTTGCGATTATTCTTTTAGTTGGGAATCTAAATTAATTCTACCCATTTGATCAACCATGTGGTATCGAAATCAAATCATGTAAATACCAATTATCGTCGAAATCAAATCATGTAATTTACTAGGATACTACGTTCCCCAGCTTGCAGAGCTCATATATGAAGGAAATCAAGCAAAGATTCCTATATAAATTTCAAGAGTCTAATGGTAAGATATTTACATAACTAGATGTATGAATATTTCTCGGTTGAAGTTACATTATATATGACTTTTCATGTGCCCCACCATTTGTACCAAGATTTCTTTATTTTGAACATATTATTTTTTAAAATTATCTTATAATTTTTTATAAATATAAAAAAATTTATTATAATATATATCCTTCAATATGAAAACTTAATGAAGGTTTGAAAATTTTTTAAACATTAGCGATGAAATTTTACATCGCTAAAACCACTTCTAACGACGGAAACTCCTTCTAAGTCGCTAATACTTTAGTTTTCTCAAATTTAAAATTTTATATTTTTTAACTATTAGCGATGAAAATATTTATCATAAATAATCACCGATTTACGATGATATTACGATTTATCATCGCAAATAATTCATTATTCATGACGAATAATTTTTATCATAAATTATCTTTATTTTTTATTTTTTAAAAAATCAACTTTTGATGATGGAAATATAGTTTTGCGTTGTTAATACTGAAACTATTAGCGACGGAAATATTTTCGTCATAAATATTTGATAATTTATTTTAATTTTTTATCTTTTAATTATTTGTGACTAAAAAATTTATCGTTAAAAGTCGATTATTAGCGACGAAACTTATTTTTAAGTCACAAATACCTAACTTTTTGACATTTTAAATTTTTTAAATTTCTTAATTATTAGTGACAAAAAAATTTATCATAATTTCTCAACATTTTTCAATTAAAAATTAATATTTCATCACAAATATTTTGATAATCTATGACATTAATCATTCTATCGTAAATAATTTTTATATTTTAAATTTTTTATTTATCTAACTTTTTAATGTATTAACAATGAAATTTTTATCAGTAATAACTTTTATTTGTGATATAAAATTAAATTTCATCATAAATAGTTAAATTATTTGCGACATAAATTTACATCATAAATATCTAAAAATATAAAATTTTTAATTTTATTGTAGTGTTAGCGATGAAATTTTTTATCGTAAATAATTGATTATTTGCAACAGAATATGACTTTTCATCGCAAATACTCATTATTTACGACGTAATATTTTCATCGTAAATATCAGTAATTTTTTAATTTTTAAAATTTTTTATTTTTTCTCATGTATTAGAGATGAAAAATTATCATCGTAAATAATTTAATTTTTGTCACCAATACTTCATAATTTGAGATGCATAATTTTTATCGCAAATAATTTTTAATTTTTTAATTTTTTTTCACGTATTAGAGATGAAAAATTTTCATCGTAAATAATTGATATTTACGATGAAAATTAATTTTCATCGCCAATACTTTATTATTTACGATGTAAATATTTCATCGCAAGTAATCTTTAATTGTTGAATTTTTAAAATTTTTTAATTTTTAAAATATTTGTGACGAAAAATTTTATCATAAATAACTAGTATTTGGGACAAAAATTTAGTTTTTATTGCAAATACTTCTATTATTTACAACGAAACTATTTTCATAGCTAATATTTGAAAACTTAAAATTAAAATAAATATTTTATTATTTACGATGATTAATTTCATCATAAATAATTTGTAACTACGATGAAATTTTTTTTCGTTGCAAATATGCATCTATTTGCGATGAAAAATAATTTTCATCATAAATAAATAATTATTAGCAATGAATTTCTATTTTCATCGTAAATATCTTTATTTGCGATGAAATATATTTTTATCGTAAATAAATTCATCGCAAAAAATGGTATTTCTTGTAGTGTTTGAGTATTTTTTTTAAACAGATCAGTTATATATTAAGTGTTTAGAAATTTATTCTTGTTATTATTACTCTTACAATTTAATTTGTTCAATATCTTTCAGATTAATCTAGCAATTGAAGACACTGAACAAAAAGAAGAACGTGATACAATGTTAGAAAAATATAAAGGTTTTTCTTTAAGAACAATGTCACCATTACAAGAACAGGATCGTACCATTCTCACTTGATTTGCTTTTGAGAAGTTTCAAGAGAAGTTTGAAAGATGTGCTCAATATTCAATTCATCACGAGAGTGGTAATGTATTTGTGCGGTGCAATATTATAAAGATGCAAGCTGTAAAAAAAATATTGTTCTTTGGGATGGTGAGTTAACTTTGTCATCACATTCTGAGCATTTTTCTTCATAAGGATTGCTATGAAATTTCTTCTAAGTATTTGCCATCACATTGGCGGCGTCAAGCATCATATGGTGATGATAAAATAGAATTCGAGCATATTTTTATTGAGGAAGAAATTATATTGGATCGCAATAATACATCCTGTCCACGGGATTTTGTTGATTGTCCTCCAATTTCAAAAACAAAGGGGCATCCCAGGCGAAAGCGAAATAAAGGTGGGAGAGAACTAGCAAAACGGATGAATACTTGTCGGCTATGCAAAGGTGTGGGACATAATATTGCTACATGTCCTCCAAAGAAAAATATTGATTTCTCTATTTGCACACAATTAAAGAAGGAAGAAAAATACTTCTGAGAACATGGATTTAAATCCAATACTTTATTTGAAGGCTTAGGTAATAGTACTTCACTTTAATTTCATTAATTTCTTGGTATTATTGAATCTATATATTTTTTAAAAAATTTTTGGAATTTTGTTAAATTTAATCTCTAACTTTTGCTATTTTTCATTGAAAAGGACTTGTTGATACTGGATGATGTGAAGATAAAGTGGATGGATTTATTTCAAAAGTTTAGAGGAGATCGAAGGCGCAAGCATTATAATTGGATGATGTTTTTTATTTTTTTGTTATGAATGCTACTAATTCTATTTGACTATGTACTCCTTTCTATTTAATACTCTAGAGATGTTTTTATTTATGAATTATTTTTGATTTTATTTGACTATTTTTTAATTTTTTTTTTTTTTATTTAGTGGGTATATCTTATGTTCATGTTCATTTTGCTTAGAAACTTTTGAAGTGGTACTTTATTTTTTTTTGAAAAACAGGGTTGGTAGTATTTATGAAAAAGAATGTGCATTAATGTACCTACAATGGATATTTTTATTTTTTTACAAAATAAAACTAATATTAATGAGAAATGAGAAGTTGACTCATGTGATGGGTGCAATCCTCATCTCTGATGTCTTGAATAAAGATTTTGCTAATTTTCAATGTTCCTGCCCTAAGAGCACTGGTCAGCAAACCCACCTTGGTAAATGTAGCTTTCATGTGCAGGAATTCCTTGAATTCCCAATTAGCTGACTAGGTTGCATGAGGCTCCAAGTCAAAGTCGCATCTTAAATACGATCTCTAATGAACGCACCCATGTTGATTGTTTACCGGAAAAGATACGCGCATATTGATTTTTATTTGTTTTGAGGTAATCATTTGGTAGGATGCTAACAAACAAGAGTAAATTATAGTAGCAGGTGCGTGGTCATCAGTTTTAGAAAAAAAAAAAAAAAATTATGAACAAATTACGTGGATCAAGCGTTTGATTGAAATATTGTTTTCACAGAGAGAGAGAGAGAGAGAGAGAGAGAGAGAGTCATGATATTTCCAAGCGAGTAATTAGCATTATTTTTTTGGTAAATTGAATAATTATCCCTCTTATGTCCTTGCTGTGTCTCAGCTTGTGGTCCATTCGTTGCAAGCAACAATTTAGGGAGAAAAAGACGCTACAATAAATTAGTAAAAAAGAAAGAACAAATTTTGGAAAAAAAAAAAAAAAAACAACCTTGTTTCTCTCTTTCTTTCATTAATTTTCTTTCTTTTACAGTTTTTCATATTCTTTCTTTTCCTATAGATATACTCGGCGTATCTCTCGACCCTCACACCAAATAACAATTTATAAACAAAAAAAAATTGGAAAAATTTAGGATTGCTCCTTTCCACCATTCTTACGTGGAACCTGCTACGTACTACGTACTACCATGAGGAAATTGAAGGGTTCCCTCCCTCAACTTCCAACCGAGCAAGCTTCGCAAGCACTCCGACCAGCGGCGCGGTGTTGTATGTACACGCCTCCGTCTGCATATAATTCCATCTCACGTCCCTGAACACATCCCTGGCGTCGGGGCCGCCGACGACCGCCCCGACGAGGACGTTCGGGTTCACCCTCTGCCGGCCGAACCACTTGTCGAACCCCTGCGCGCAGCCGATGAAGGCCTTGTCCTCCTTGTAGGACACGCTGGACGCCGCCCGGTGGTGCACTCTGGTCGGAAACTTGGGTCCGAAGCCCACCAGGTAGCTCATCCCCATGGGGTTGGCCCCCAGGATGTACTCCGCCTGGGACTTGGCCAAGAAGAGCAGCTCCTGGGAGCCCACGGTGCCTCGAGGGCAATGGAGCTCCTGCTTCGATTTGGCCAAGTAGTCGGAGAAGGCGGTGAGGAGGAAGCTTGCACCGGTGACGTACTGCATGTTGTTCCAGTGGCGGACGTAGAGGAGGCCGCCGGGAGTGCGGCGGACGTTGCTGCCGTTATTGTTCTTGTTGAGGCAGGAGCACAGGTAGTGCTCCGCCTTTGATCTGTATTTCTCCAGTCTGCGCCTGTGCTTTTCTTGCAGGTTTCCACCTTCTTCCATTAGCAGCTGAGAATAGTAATTAACATTGTGACCATCAAATTCTTGGAATAACAACAACAACAACAATAATGGTTATCAAGCAAACAATTGAACCAGCTAAACAAGGATGGAAGATGTTTAGTTGGGATCCTCTACACACAAAAAAAAAAAACACAAGAACTGGATTTGATGCTTAATTTCTGGTGCTATCTGCATTACACGCTCTTCTAAGGATGTCCATTAATTTTCGGTCAACATCTATATTGAAACTCCACTTGCTTGATGAACCAATCTGCTCCAATATTTTGGATGGTTACAATTCCACATCATGTGCATGAAAAAATTATATTCTGTACCATGTGCACAACATGAACGTGTATGGTATCAATCATCTCATCTTATTTTTGTGGGCCAATTACGATGAATAAAATCCATGAGACGAGACGGTGGAAGAACACGTCAGTAAGGTTGAAATCATGTAAGTTCTCCGAAGCATGTGAAACAAGTGTAAGTTCGAATCCCCACGTAGGCTTTAGGTTGACCCGGCTCACTTGCACGATTGCACCCCTCCTAGCATTCAACCGAACAGCGCAGTTGTTGCATTCACCATTGACTCTTAACGGATGTGGGCCCCAGCTGACACCAGCTGGCCGGGATCCCAGCGTAGGGGGTCGCTTTTAATTTAAGCCTGCCCCTTTGCTTTCCCGTAGCGTAAGGTTCACACAAGTGGTGATGCGAATAGTTACGTCATCATCTAATCATAAGCTTTCACACTCTTTTTCACCACAAAACGACACTCACGTTCTACAGCACGACCATGAGGGTTTGAATAACGGTGTCGTAAGAATATTGAGGCACGTTTATTATGTTGTACAACTTATGACGGTCAAATATGACCTGGATTAAGACCAGTATAGTCTAAGGCAGTGGCTGCGACAAGGCTGCTGTTTAGTTCCTTTTTACTGTTTATTTGTTGAACGAAAACATGAATGTCTATTATTATTAAGAAATATAGTATGTTATAAGCAGTAGGTTTCTCAAAGAAACATGGTGATATGATATGATATGATATATATATTTATGTAGCTGTGGACCGGTTATCATCCATTATTTCTTTCCTGGAAACAAGTTTATATTTCTATTGTTTGAGGGAAGCCCAGTTTTATATTTCCTTGACTGACAATACAATTTATGACAGCGAGATAATATCATGTCCACTGTCAATGGCCAAGATTATTATCTTTCTTTATTCCTTCCACCATCTACTGAACAAAAAATGCTATTCTTGTACCAACATTTTTATGAATATACGAAAATGTAATGATATTAAATAATATAATTATTTTCTAAAGAGTAAGTTTGTTTGAATACGGCTCTTTCATAAAAAAAAAAAAAAAAAAATACGGCTCTAATGTAGCTGTTGGCCTGTTGCTATCAATATTCCTGTTACTACCAATATCGACCTCATAAAATGTAGGCCTACAGCCAATATTAATATATATATGTACATGTATTGGAATAAAAACCCATTGACCATGAAATAATTGTTATTTCTGTGTTTGGTGAGATCAGGAAGGAGGCCGTTACGGTGGTAGGAGGCTTTTTGTAAAGCCAAGCTAAAGGCTTCACATTTTTCTTACTTTATGTACGACAAAAAGAAGAAAACAGACAAAGAAATTTGGTGGGTTATACCTTTGAAGCCAAGACCTGGAGGCCGGCGTATTTGATATCCCAGCTAAACTCGGATATGGCCCATGCGGCACCGCCAAACCGGAACGCGTTATCCACCACGTATTCCAAATATTCCTCCTTGCCGGTCGCCCGGTGGAGCCACAGTGCCGCCCAGAGTAGCTCGTCGCCGTATCCGCTCACCGACGGGTAGTAATTCTTCGCCACTCCGACGCTCCTGTCGTACCTCCCCCTATACTTGTTCCCGAATGCAAACAACTATAACCAGTTCCGGAACAATACAAACAAAGACAAGGATATATATTCCCATCCAATTAGAACTAATTAAGCAACCATTTCGGATCAAACATTTCCATTATATATCCATTTTTTTTCTTGGATCCAACCAACCTGTTGGGCATGATGCAACAAGAGGTGGGAATAATGCGGATTGGATATCCTGAACACGATGGACGCCGCCGCCATGGCGGCCGCCGTCTCCCCTGCGACTTCGGACCCGGGATTCTGTGCATCGATCTTGTACGCTTGTCTCGACGTCGTCATGTCCTCCGGCCTCTGCCAGCAGTAGTGGTCGGTATCGCCATCTCCCACCTACTCCGGTCGGCAAAAATTTAATGAATTATGATGTGATCCAAGCATCAGGAACAGCTATCCAATGAACATGGGTACACATGGAATTAGTCAATCTCTAATTAACTATCCAAGGATATGCATATACCTGGGTCCAGAGGACATTGGGGTCGGTATGGGCTTTGATGAAGTAATCGGTCCCCCATTTGATCGCATCCAGGGCGTGCCCGATCTCCCCGGCAGCTGCAAGCTCTTCGCTGTACTCCATGACGCTCCATGACAGCATCGTGATCGTGAAAGCCATCGGCAGGCCAAACTTCACTTGATCTCCGGCATCGTAGTATCCTCCTACCAAATCCACCTGCAGCATTCGCTCTTGTCAATTAAGAGTACTCGTAGCTAAAGACAACGAAGAAAGACGAAAGGGATATAGCGGGCCAAAAATTTTACTGACGCCTTGTTCGAGGCCGTCGGTGAGGCCGGAGTGGTCGCGCCAGGGGAGGCGCTGGTTGTAGGGGAGGTGGCCGGAGCGCTGGGCCTCGAAGTAGAGGAGGCTCTTGGAGAGAGCATCCCGGTAATCGAATGCGGCGGCGGCGCCGGCGGGGAGATGGAGGAGGAGGAGAAGAATCCATGGAAGGAGAGGTATCAAAAGATTGGAGGAGAGGAAGCTGGGCATGATAATAATAGTGGTGGCATAGCTTTGGGATTGCCTCCTAATCCTGTCATGCAAGAATGTTGAGGGCATTCTTTGCTCTTCTGGATGTCGCGCGTTTGTGGCATGGAAAGGACGCTGATGAATTGGTGCGAGACTGAAAGAATCCATTGCATGACGTTTTTGTGAGTATTTAAAGTAGTTAGTAAACAAAGGAGGTATGAATCAATTGAATGCATATCGAAATGGGAAAAATTTACCAGACCGGAGCCTATGGACAGCAAATCTTGTGGCGTCCAATGGAATCTTGTATTCTACCGGAAAGGAAAAATAGGAATCTAGTGGCAAATATAGGCGGGTTTACCGGGATGGAGGGGGTGCCCTGAGAAAAGAAAGAAATGAATGCCTTTTTGTATGGGGATTTTGTATACCTCTGCAGGTCGAGAAAATTGCGAGTAGGAGGAAAAGAATCAGCTCTAGGGCCAACTAAATTAGTATTATTGGGTGCATGCAGACAAAGACGGTGCATGGTCACTTTCCAACTTCGCCTTCAATCTATTCAATGTAAAAGAAAGAAAGAAAGAAAGGAAAAAACTTCGCCCTAAATCTAGTCATACGACCGGCTCCATCTTTGAAAAGTTTGTTTTAAAAAGGGGAATAATTTGGTGACTCCATTATGTAACTTTGAAAGATTGGACGCTTCAAATTTTAGAGGCATCATTTTTACGGTGGGGTACTTGCTAAAAGTTATGAGATGCCTATCAGATCTATCTCTCACTCGAACCTGGTTCCCATCCACACGCAAATGATTGCTATCCTACATTCTTTTGGGTCAACATTTATTTATTTATAGGAAAGCAAATAATGCGACTAATTGCATTACATTTTATGTGGCCAATCATACAAATTCTACATGATGGATTTGTAAGTCCCGTATAGTTTTTGGATATTTTGCATGCTGATTTTCATGAATATATATATCTATACAAGATTTATATAATATATCCATATTTTTTTATTTTTTGATATTAATGAGGGGATGCATTAATTCCACCCTATTACTATATTAAGCTAAACGGACTGATTTGTGAAACAGACCAAATAGATCAGGTCAGGTGCAATACTCATGTAGAATTTTTATCCATCTACTAATCATAGCAGTAATTCACATGGACTAAATGTAACCTATCAAGAGTTAGCTCAAAAATCAGAATATGGTTTCCTAATCTTAGACCTAGGCCAGATCAGATACCAACCATCCATGCCCATAGAATCGGTCTAAATCCATGTCTTTTAGTATATTACCACCGCCAACCCCAACCCCGTTAGGCAGGGTTTGATGGAGCGTGGAAGTCACGTAGGTTGCAAGCCGGTTAACCATTCCAAACAACTCGAGAGGATCAGAATGCGACCGTCTCCACTACAATTTAGATCAGACAGGAAGTGGTGGTTGAGTTGCTCTTGTATACTCCCACTAACGTGCAGGTGCAACCAAAATGCCAACGGAGAAAAAGAAAAATATCTTCTTTTTTTTAAAAAAAAAAAAAAAAAAGGAAAAGAAAGTCCTCGAAATATTCCAATTAAATATATCCACATGCTGGGGTCGCCACCCCATTTACTTGAGCCTCTAGCCTTCTACATTTTCTCGTGGAATCATTATCAAATCCGGGGGCTCCACGCCTCCATTGGTCTTCAGGACAGCAGTTTGATGTGCAAGTCTTACCTATCAAAAGTTACGTGGCCTTCATATAAAATATTCTCAGACCCATTCTTCCGATAGATTAGTACCTCTAATGGTGCGATCGGTGGGTGTGGAGACCCACAATAAAATAAGTACAATTTTGTTTGATATACAAAGAATAGCCTGAGTTGTTACACGAAGAGTAGTCTGGCGGAGTTTGGTATATAAAGAATAGACTGCTGGCCTCGAAAAGTAAAACTCCGCGTCCAAACAAGTTAAACGATTTAGGCCCTCGCTGGAGAATTAAGGAAGTCGATCTATATTATCACGCAGGTTTGTCACAAGGAAATTGGAAAAAAAAAATGGTATATTTAGCGGTCGCATTCACGCGTGCTTCCACCATATTTCTGCCGACGTAGAAAAAATGGAGCTAGACACGAGTCTTTTTTTTTTTTTTTTTTTTCCCTCAAGGCAGTAGGAGAACTAGATATTGTCAAACAATCTAGAAATTTTTTTGGGGGGTAAACCGGATTTATTAAACCATTCTCAAACACATACATCCGCTGCTACCCGAAAATAATGATGTCATGCAAATGAACTAGAGTAATTGAATAAATTCATCATTTCTTAATTTTCTTTATTGGAGAAATGCACATGAACTAGAGTGCTGTCGTAGTCGGCATTCAAGGCAGCCATTAAAGCGGCCATGCCAGCGTCCCCATGCAATTAATAATAAAAAAAATGGGTCTAATTAATCATACTTTGGTGTCTCTTTTTCTATCACGCGATTCTTCCGCTCTCCACAACTGTCTCCCATCTGAGTGGGATATCACATGGATGTGAAAGCTAAGCAACCAACGAAACATCTAGTCCAAAGATCAATCATACCGGGCAAAAGCAAAGCTGAGGGGAAGAAGCTTCGTTTGGCAATAATCCTCATTGTAAATTACACAGCGCAAAGACTAGCGGGCAAGTATTTTAAGTTTGCGTATGCTCTACTTCCAGCGTTCATTTATGCTCACACAACTGTGCTTGCGTCGTCGAGTAGATGCAGCGTCAAGTCATCACCGAACTCAGAATCATCGAGCAAAATGTCAAACCAGTCTTCCACCAGTCTTCATCACGATTAGCAATTCATAGGTCTGTATAGGAGGCATTACTTTTCTACTTGATGCTACATGAGCTGCAACCATGCCCCTGCTCCTGGATGAATTCGTGTTGGATCATGCATCGCACAGATCACAAAGCACCCTAAGCTCCATCATTCATCCTTCTACACAAATCTCAAAGCAAGCAGTGGATGATCCGGTGATAGATTCATGCGAAGGAAGGCCCCCCTGCAATGGTCTCATAACCAAGTAGTGCCTCGTGCTAAAACGATCATCACAATACCATAAATTAATCTTTCAAAAATAAGCATAAAATATCAAAAATGCTCTCAAATAAGCATGAATCTTGGAATGTTGAGCTTCTCTTTCAGCTCTTTTTCTTTTTTGGGTAGAAATCTCTTTCCGCTCTTTGTTGCCGATCTTGTGAGCCAGATGCTTCAAATTTCAGTACCCAAAGGAATGCGTGATGGAAAGCTGACTTGCTTGGCCCGGAGACTTCAAAACCAGGGTCGGCGGACATTTATTCTCTTCATAATCCAGCTAATAATCAGAGGAACGCATTGGTTGGATATGAGAGTTAAAACTGCATCCTAGAGTTGCTCTGTTCTTGTGGGAGGTTGCCTGGGAAAGGCTACCTTGAAGGAGTTTATTGGCATGCATAAGAGTTCCTATTTCTTGGAGATGCACTCAGCTCCAATATCACCCTTAGTCTTTAATCTGGGATCTCAAGGAAGATATATTTAGGCCTTTTCAGCTGCAGCAGTCCATTCTCAAATGCTACATCAGCTATCTCATTTGGTTACCTGCCATGAGGGAGTTGTTCATCATCAATACGAGTGTTCCCAGCATGTTGCTATATCAGCTATGTCATTTGGTGAGCCAAGCAAGAAAAGAGATTTTAATCAAGGATTCAGATCCCATGTATCAAGATATAGCCATCCTACCAGTGACATGACATTTCGATCAGAATGTCTTGAAATATTCTCTGTCCTAAATATCGGAACGAAACCGTCATAATGGAGTCGAACGGCGATGCATTCAATTTCATAAAAAATTGAGTCAGCATCATCTTATAAAATTTAAAATTTTGATTTTAATCATTATTCATATCAATCGAATAAAGGTCTTACGGCCAGCGGCAGTCACTCATCATCCATGCGAATCCTAATAGCTGAGCTTTGAGAAGATTAGAAGGGGGCAGCCTTCAAATATCCCGCACCATGTACTCATATCCACCTGCCGCTACTTGATATTTGAAGAATGTCCGGACAACTTGAATGGTTCCAAGCTACATATATCCATCGTGAGGCCAATGATGCTGCTGCTGATTAGATCGTTGCTCATAGGACCCGACACTCTGTCCAATATCTCAGAACAAATAAGAATGCTTTCATTCTCATTTGATCTAATCAATCAGTTCTACATCACAATAAATAAATAAATAAATTAGTTAGTGAGTCAATGAGAGACGTTAAGATATGGGCGAATATGGAATTAAAAGAGGGGCTAAGAGAGTAGAGGATGGGGTTACTTTTTATTCGTGGATTAATAAAAACACCTGTTTGGTTGAATTTTGAAGGTTGGAGGAATAAATCTGGAGAAGCATGGAGAGCATAAGAGAAGAGGACAAAAGAACGGGTTAATTTTATTTCACCCTCTCCCAGGTGAAATAATATTAACCTGGTTATTCAAAAAGTGGTTTCTGAGAGGCTAGTAGGATAACCCACCTTTAACCCTGAGGTATGCGGCAATCAATCACTGTTTAAGAGTCCCAATTGGACAAGGAGCGAAGAAGTTTTATCTTAATTGGAATATGTCAGGAATGAAACATGGGATCACCGTCGTCCATCAAGCACTCAGTCTTTCAATTACTGCCAGGGGTCATTTACAATGTACAGTCATAGTGGTTCTCTACTGCTGTTATCTTTGGCATGGGTGCTGCTGATTATGTATCATGTTTTTTTTTTTGAGATTGATGGTTTATTCAATGTGCCATCCTCGACTTTATACAACTGTAATAGGGATATGGGAGATGAACAGGAAAATGGGGAAAAACAGAAAAAAAAAATAGGAAATTTAAAAAAAATACAAAAAAAAAAGAAAGGAAAAAGGAAAAAAAAAAAAGGAGTTTTTACAGAAAAAAGAAAAAAGAATTTATGAAATTAAAAAAAAAAGAGGAAAAAATACAAAAAGAAAGAAAGGAGTTTTTTACTAACTGTTGTTGGTTTTTTTTGCAGGTTTTATAGTTACATTATCTTACCTCTAATATTGTCAATGATCTTGTCATTTCTTCTAACTGCATACTTCAAATGACTTCTATACTTCCTGGCTTGCATCACTGGGGTCTTTACTGTGCACTCCTCAATTGCTGCCAGGGGACACTTAAGCTGTACAGTTATAGTGGCTCTCTGCTGCTGTTATCATACCAGATGGGCCATCCTCCTTTGCACACAATTGTTGTAGAGATATGGGAGATGAACAGGAAATATCGCAAAAAACAGAAGAAAGGAAAAAGAAGTTATGAAACAAAATTGAAGATGAAAAAATACAAAAAGAAAGAAAGGAAAAAGGAAGAAAGGAGTTTTTTTACTAACTTTTGTTCTTCTTTGCAGGTTTTATTGTTACCTGATCTTGCCTCTAATGTTGTTAATGATCTGCTCAGTTCTTCTAACTGTATACTTCAAATGACTTCGATGCTTCCTTATACATATCATGCAGATAGCCATGATATTTGTCAAATTCATTCCATAGTCCATAGTCCTCTGCATCAGGTGCTTTGTCAGCTTAAGGATTATAGCCTATTATCAACAACCCTGCATTGCCTCTTTCCATTCAATCTTATATGTTGAAGCATATCAACTTATCTTGGCTTTCTGTCTCATGAAGATGCGGTTGTCTTCTTTGTATCAATCCTGCTGGGTTTCGGGTGGCGTCTGTAAATGCTGTATGGTTTTGGGTTTATAACATATTTGGGTCTTCTTGCTACCTTTCTTATTTCTTCTGTGGTTAGTCCTGTTGTTACCTCTATTACTTCTTCTGTATTTAGGGATCCTGAATGTAAGCTTAAACCTTGTTTGGGTTGTCTGCTCTTTCTGTATCATCTGCAACATTTACTGCATACTTCAACGAAAGCTTTTCAGTTCTACCAAAAAAACAAAAGCACTCAGTCTTTTAAAATCACAAATTATCAAATTATTCATCTAGATTTCTTTCTCATCGATAAGATTGGTGCCGTCAATTAGTAAATTCCCTGCAGGCTACAACGGCCATATGCATCACGCATGACAACTTTTAGCAGTAGTAAAACAAAGAAATGGTTTATTAATATTCTACATACAAGAAGAATTCCCGATCACATGCTTAAAAATGGTGGATACCTTCAGATAAAACAAACACCATTTTAGATTACAGTTTGAGATCCTATGCAGATTTGATCAAGCAGGTGACCTTTAGCATGGAAAAGGACAGTAAAGTACAAAAAGAATAACTGGATTCCAAGATTACCAAAATAAGCATCATTCATTTTCTTTTGCAGGTCCAAAGTACATGGTGCTACAAACTGATGCTAAAATAAGAAAGCATCCTATAAGTTTATTAAACGACAGAGTTGTACCCAAGAATGCCATGCTCCACACTTGCGACAGAAATACCTGAAATTGAGGATATTGTTATCACATTGTCCTTTGGTACAAGAGAAAAAATAATATAAAACTTGAGAAATGAGCTTTTGGGTTTTGTGGCAACCAATTCTCTATTGTGTCCGTCGCCAGAGTAAAGCATCTATAAAAAAAAATCCATACTAATCGAAATTGTGTTTGGCGAAGATTCTTCGATGTTTAAGTCAGTAGGAAGTGGTAAACAGTAGATTAATGCTTAGAGAGGTAAAGTATTAGCTCAAAAAAGTATCTTACCAAATGCTGTTCATTTACCTCTTTTTATAGGCGAGTTATTGATAACCGTTTGTAATGGTTAGACATGTGGATCTCGCCTATTTTGGTATTATGTGATCGTGGAATGGGCGGTTATATCCACCACCGATCATGTTTTGGATATTATGTACTTTTTGCGCTGGCGGTTTCTGATATGCCGACTCTATATTGGCAGTCTGAATATATCGACTGTATGTCGATAATTGTGGAAGTCCGAATGACCATCGATTGGCAACTCTGATATACCGATGGTCATCGGTCTGAAGTCAGTTGAGTCGTCATAGTTGGAGTTTGCCAAAAAAATTGAGAATAGCTGACTGTTGGTCGGCCAACCGATTGATAGTCGATGGTTCTTGCTTATCAGACCGATTGAAAGTCGGAATCGAGGGAAGTCGGCTGAATTGCCCCAACAGTTGTTCCCCACTCCAAAGTCCAAGATAGCCTGACATATGGATTGGCACATGGTTTAATACGTTGGACGAAGGGAATTGTCACGTGTTATTTCGAGCTCTGATTCGACTGCGGACATTAATAATTTCTTTTAAAAAACAAAAGATCCCCAACCGTTTTATCGTTTCGATAACTGTGAGATCATCATTGGGGTGTCATTTCGAGAAGATAGTCTAGCGTCCGACGAATCCGGTTAATTTGATTCTGACTAATCGATTTCGGCCACATGTTCAGATGTTATTGGCTCTGAGCCATTCACGAGGATAATGGTAAGGTGGCATGACCTGAAAGTAGGTGCACTGAACCGTCCGATCGATGGTCGGTTTTGATGTAGCTATATGTCGAAATCTGAAAAAATCTTGATTTGAATAACTTCATCAAGACCGTTGAAGGATTATATATATATAATATCACTTTCATTTGGATCTTCTGCTTCTGCATTTGTCATTTTCTCCTGCAACAGAAGGTTCCGCCTCAAGTGCTGAAAGCTTCAAGAGTTTTCAAAGTCTTCCTTGTTTTTCATGTCATTTCCTAGTTTCAGCTTGAGTTTTCGTTCCTTCTAGTTTTTCTTCTTTCTTCTTCTAGGTTTCACTGCCATCTATCATTTTCAATGGCAAGTAGGGATAGAAAAAGGAAGGCTTCAGCTTCTCGAGATAGTCAATCAGAAAATCCAATTGATGATTCTCCTTCGGATTCGAAAATAAAAATTTTTTTCTTATCCGGATCCAATATTGATCGGCTCCAAGAACAATATCATATCCCGGAGCAATTTCAGCTCTTCGCTCCTGATCCGCATCGTCGAGTGAATTCTCCTCCTCCGAATCAGGTTGCATTTTATGTAGAGGGCCTTCGGACCGGTCTTCGCTTTCCGATTCCAGAGTTTGTTCGAAATCTCCTTGATTATTATCATCTTTGCCCTGCTCAATGAGCCTCGAACTCCATTTGACTAATTATTAGTTTTGCTTTGTTGTGTCGTCTCATTCCAACCAACCCTTATATCCTTCCCTTTTTCGAGCTTTCTTCATCCTCACCCAAAAATCAAGGGTTGATGGTTTTTCAACCCGAGGAAGGATTTGCCTTTTATTTTCGGTCTTCCATCGTCCATTCATGGATGAAAAAATCAATTTTTCTGTCTCTTCTTCATCTTCTTGGGGCTTTCTTTCGTCCTGGAGTAATCCGAGAACCGACCTCAACGAATATAGTCAAATCGATATTATTGATCAGGAAGATTTTCTCCGACTCAAGGATATGGAAGTCCCAGCGCAGCGAGAGCTAATGACAGAGCAAGCTCTCTATGACGCCAGACTTAGTTCGGTAACTTCTTTAGGTATAGCATAGTCGGTCATTTTATTTTTCATTTATTTTCAAACTTTGTAAATGTATTTTTGCCTTCTGATTGCAGCTATGCGTTCGATAGCACGAGTCCCAGCCACCGACATTCGTCAACATGCTGCCAAGAAGAGAGCAGCAACCGGCGTCAGATCACGTCGAATGACAAAGAAGAGTCGGAATGATTCGGAGTCGGTATCGGCGACAGAACCCGACATTCCATCGGTGGTAGCTCCCAGCGCTGAGCTGGTCATAGTGTTGTCGGCTCCGACAACACTTCCTCCTATCGAAGTGCCGTCGGTTGGAGTAGAGACGGCGAGAGATGAAGATGTCGCGACCGTTATGCCAGTTGTAGTGGCCGAAATGACATCGATTCTGATTCCATCAACAGGGGTTCAGACCAAATATGCAATCGCGGCCGAACCAGAACCATCTGCTGCCACGCAGAACATTCCTCAAGTGCCTCTGGCTAGGTTGACGCGATCTCGAGCACAGTCAAGCTCCGACTTCATGGCGGTTTCGAATGAACGACCGCCAACTGGAGAGCGGGGAAAGGTGCCGGCCATCTCTGCTGAGGATGGATCGTTGACAGGTCTCCCCACCCTCTTCGACATCCGAATTCTAGTCGGTGAGTCGGCTTTAGCCACTCCGATGCTGGCCAAGGGGCTCATTGAGACTACTCTTCTCCTGACTAACGAGGAGAATAGGAAAAATCGAATTGTGCTCGAGATGTTTTCTTCCTTCTATCCAACGATCCTCGAAGTAAGTTGACGATACTTCTTTCTTTTTTTTTTTTGATATGAATTGTTCTTTTCTTTTCAGTTGGCATATGACATGCATGCTCTGGAGAGTGGATATCGAAAAATTGCCAAGCTTCGTCAGGCCTGGACGGACAAAGTTGCAGCCGCAAATGTCGAAAAAACTGCCACCATCAAATAGCTTCAAGCAGCAACTGAACGAGAGGAGCTCCAAGAGGAGATCTCTCACGCGACGGTCGAACTGGAGTCGACTATAGTCGAATTAGGGTTGGCTCAACAAAACATCACATCCTTGGAGTCCCGGATTAAGAGCAAAAAGCACTCAATCAATCAACTTCGGAGGGAAAGGGATGGGTGTATTAAAGAACTTGAGGCGGACCGTGAGAGGTATCGGGCCACTAAAGAGAAGTTGGCACTGGCCGATGTAAAGTTGACTTCCATCAGAGAAAAAGCAGAATCGGTGAAATGTGTTTTGAATCTGGCCATCGAGAATTTCAAAGAATCACAGGGGTCCAAGGATGAAATTCTCGAAGGCGAATTCGCCTCCTATTGCATCGGATACGAAGACTGCAGGGATGCAGTCGAAAAGTTGTATCTGGACTTGGATCTGAGCAGCATCGTCCCCCTAGTTCGGGAGAAAAGACTGCCGAGAAGACCACTGCGTCGAATGAGGGAGATGCACCGGGTGCACTAGAATCTGCTCCAACCACCTAAGCTGTACCGGAGCAAGCTGAAGAAGAAGCCGACTGGTGATCGGTGTAATATTTTTTCTATTTTTTTATAATCGAACAATAGTCCAATTTTGTAATCGAACCTTGGATCCAATTTTGTAATCTTTTCTTTAATGAATGAAAAGAAATTTTCTAAGTATGAAATCTCTTTTCAATCCTGGTGTGTTATCAATGTCATTAAATAACAGTTGGATTACCGATTATCCATCAGTGAGTTGAATGTCGATCAATAATCGTAGTAGAGTTTGTCTGCTAGTCAGATGTCAGCTGACTTTTAAAATTTTTTTTAGATATTTGATAGACGGTGGCAAGCCGAATATCCTTCGACTGACCGAAGTCAAGTCGGTATATTTCTTACTCGATCGGAGTCGAGTCGGCATAATATTTCATTTAGCTAAAGCTAAGTCGGCACGAGTAGTCATTCGACTTAAGTTCGATTTTTACAGTGAAAAATCGAAAATATAGTCGGTATGAACTGATCGATTATTTATCGATCTGATGCCACTTTTGTAGATAACTTGTCGATGACTGAAAATTTCAAGATTCAGAATCTCAATGTTTCATTCCGAATATGTCATACATGTGAACAACTTTATTGATAGTATACTTCAAATGATCGGCATTTCAAATCCGAGGAATAGTCACTCCATCGAGAGTTTCTAGTCGATATGCGCCCTGACGAAGTATCTCGATCATCTTATAAGATCCTTTCCAATTTGAAGATAATTTTTTTTGATCCAAAGACTTTGAAACTTCTAATTTTCTTAGGATCAGATCTCCTGGATGAAAGACTTTTGGTTTGACCTTTGCATTGTAATATCAGACTACTCTCTGCCGATATGCTGCCATCCGAACTTGAGCTTGCCGTCGGACTTTCGAAAGTAAGTCTAGGTCAGCTTTTCGACATTCAAAATTACTCGACTCATTATATTGTTCAACTCTCACTGATGGCAATCCGATCTTAAGTGGAATTAGCATCTCAATTCCATAGACTAAGTTGAATGACATTCTCCTGTCGGTATACGAGTTGTCCGATATGCCTACAAGATCGGATATAATTCTTCCACCCAGACGCCTTTAGCTTCATTCAATTTGATCTTGAGATCATGTAGAATTATTCGATTTGTCACCTACATTTCACCGTTGGATTGTGGATGGTCGATTGAGATAAGTTTGTGCGTAATATGAAATTTCGCACGAAATTCTTTGAAATTTTGATTGTCAAATTATCGACCGTTGTTGGTGATAATGGTGTGTGGTAGATCGAATCTGCATATGATTGATTTCTAAATAAAATCTTTCATCTTACTTTCAGTGATTTGTGCCAAGGGTTTAGCTTCCACCTATTTGGTGAAGTAATCAATGGCAACCACTATAAATTTTCTTTGATCAGATGCTGGAGGAAAAGAATCAAGTATGTCAATTCTCCACTGCGCGAAGGGTTATGGTGCAATAATTGATGCCAGCTAGCTAGCTGGTTCATGTTGTATGTTAGCATACTTCTGATATGGTTCACATCTTCGGACAAGTTCAGCTGCATCTTTCTTCATAGTGGACCAATAATATCTTTATCGCAAGATTTTATAAGCCAATGATTTGCCCCCCAAGTGATTTTCACAAATTCCTTCATGAACCTCTCGGAGCGCATAGTTGGCATCTGTTGATCTCAAGCACTTTAGTAAGGAAAGAGAGAATGACCTTTTATAGAGTTGTCCATTCATTAAAATATGTTGTGAGGTCATCCACCTTAATCGTTTGGCTTCTAAAGGATCTACAGATAGAGTTCCATCCGTCAAATATTGGATGATCGGATCTATCCAACTTGGCTCATCATTGATTTGTAGCACTTCTTCGATTTTGTTAATATTCGATTGTTCAAGATATTCGATGAACGTCCGACCGAGCAAGCTGAATAAAATAGTTGCAAGTCGAAAAAATGCATCAGCTTGATCATTTTCTACTCTTGAAATATGAGAGATCTCAAAATATTTCAAGATCGATGTAAGATCTTTCACTATCTGAAGGTATTTCATCATAACGGGGTCTCGGACTTCAAACTCACCCTTAACTTGTTCTTTGGCAATTATAAAACCGGCTAAAAGAGCTTCATACTCGGTTTGATTATTTCAGACTTTAAAACTAAATTGAAGGGTATATTCGGTCACGATCCATTCGAAATTAATGAGGATGAGACCAGCTCCACTGCCTTGTGCGTTGGATGCTCCATCAAATGTAGCACCCACATCGATGTTAAGTCAGCTTCAAGAGTTTCAATTTACTTCGATTTGCCGTCAAGTTCATCCTCAAGATTACCATCGGATACGATGCACTCGGTGATAAAATCGACCAAAACTTGTGCCTTCATTGACGATCGTGGACGATATTGAATATCAAACTCACTGAGTTTTATTGCTCATTTCGCAATCCGACCTGAAGTATCGGGTCGGTACATAATTACCTTCAACGACTGATCTGTCAAGACAACAATTGGATGTACCTGAAAGTACGATCGAAGTTGTTGTAATGATATGATCAGAGTGTAGATCATCTTTTCCATTTTTAGGTATCGTATTTCAGCATTGTAAAGCACCTTGCTCGTGTAATAAATCGGCCGTTGAATTCGATTTTCGTCATCTTGGAGAAGTACCGAACTAACCATCTCTGCCGAAGTCACCAAATAAAAATACAATATTTCTCCCATATTTGGTTTTGTGAATAATGATGGAGATGTCAAATATTTTTTTAGATCTTCGAAGAATTGTCAGCACTCATCTGACCATGCAAAATTTTTTGCTTGTCACAAGATCTTGAAGAAGGGTAGACATCCTTTTGCCGACTTTAAAATGAATCGGCCGAATATGACGATCCTTCCATTGAGTTATTGTATCTCTTACTTGGAGTCTGGATGCCTCATATTAATGAGTCTTTATTTTCTCAGAATTAGCTTCAATTCCTCATTGCGATACGAAAAATTCAAAAAACTTTCCAACAGTTATCCCGAATGCACACTTAGTCGAAATCAATTTCATCTGATATCGTCGAAATATGTCGAAGGCTTCTTTCAAGTCCCGAACGTGATCAGAAGTTTCGAAACTTTTCACCAGTATATCATCAACATAGACTTCCATGTTGCATCCAATTTGTACCTTGAACAGTCTGTTAACTAGCTGTTGATAAGTAGCTCCGATATTCTTTAAACCGAATGACATTACTTTATAACAGTAGATGCCTTTGTCGGTTATGAAGGTAGTATGCTCCACATCTTCGGATGCCATCCGAATTTGATTGTAGCCCACGAAAGTATCCATAAAGCTCAAAAGTCGATGTTCCGAAGTCGCATCAACTAATTGATCGATCTTTGACAACGAAAAACTATTCTTCGAACAAGCTTCATTTAAATTTATGTAGTCGATACAGATTATCTATTTTTCATTGGCTTTTTCTCACCATCACTATATTGGCGAGCCAATCGAGATAATTTACTTCTCTGATGAAGCCAGCCGCGAGGAGCTTGTCGACTTCTTCGTCGATGATCTTTTGTCTTTCAAGAGCAAAAGATCTTTTCTACCTCACCGGCCTAACTTTAAGATCGATGTTTAGCCGGTGGGTTATTACTTTCGGAGAAATTTCTGACATATCGATCGCCGATCAAGCAAAAATATCGACATTTGCTCTTAGCACGTTCACTAATTATTGTCGCTCCGGATCATATAATTGTGATCCAATTTGGACCGTTTTTTCAGGATTATCTTCTCTCAATGGGATGAAAACTAGTTGCTCGACTGGTTCACCCCTTTCTTCATTTTTCTCTTTGGTCCAATTTATCAACGGATAAAGAGTCTTTAGATTAATTATTCCTTGTAGAGATCAAGAAACAATGTCGAGCAAGTTGTTGGTCTCCACGTATTTCTCCAACTCTATTTCTTGTTGGGAATCGAACCAATAAATGATATATTGATATTACCGCTCTCAAGGCATTGAGTTCTGATGGTCCAAGTATGGCATTGTAAGCCGAAAGAACTCGGACGACTGTGAATATCAAGAGAACGATACTTTATTGTGAATCTATTTTCACGATTAGTGGGAGAGTAATTTCTCCTTCCACAACAACTGCATCTTCAGTAAAATCGACTAATGATGTTGAGATTCGTCTGAGTCGATCAGTTGGCAGTCACATTCGGAAGAAAGTCGAATAAAAGAAAATATTAATAGAACTTTCATTATCGATAAGAATTCTTTTTACATCGTAATTTGCTATCATCGTTGAGACGACGACAGCATTATCATGGGAGTTTATATTCTCCGAACATCATCTTCCGAAAAAAAAATTATATTGTCAAGTCGTCGTTTTTTTGCCAACTCTTCTTTGAAAATTGCCCCCAAATCCTTCGATCGTCCAGAAATCATGTTGATCACTCCCGTCGTTGGTCAATTATTGATCGTTTCCTCAACTTGTGGCTGAGACTGTTAGTCGATGGGAGGTTGAATTGGGCGATCTCATCGGAATCTCTCGAGATAGCCATGTCGGATCAGAGCTTCTATTTCATCCATGAGCTGAATACATTGTTTGATATCCTGACCATGATCACGATGAAAACGACAATACTTCTTTTTGTCACGACTCTTTGGTGGTACTTTCATCAGTGGGAAATGTCGAAAATACTCCTCTCCTTCGATCTCCATTAAAATCTGCACATGAGGAACAGAAAGAAGAGTATAAGAGTTATACCTGCTACCATAATTGTTCGGCCTTGAACTCCATCGATAAGGTGAAGCTCTTTCATTGATTGTTGACTGACTTGATTCGATCGAAGCTTCACTTTTTTTGTTTCTTTTTCTGACATTTTTTTTCTGTCTGACGTCGGTCAGAAGTGTCTTCGTCCGCGCGAATATACTTGTATGCGCGCTCTAAAAGTTCAACATAGGTGTGAGAGAGAGTTTTATCCAGAGAGTAGATAAATCTGAATCTCCTCAGACCTCTCTTTATGGCCGAGATGGCCATATCTTCATTGAGGCCCTTGACCTCAAGTGTGGCCATGTTAAAACGAGCTACAAAGTCTCTCAATATCTCTGTCTCACCTTGATGGAAAAGAGACTATTTGATGTCCGCGGTACCTTTCGGCTAGTGCTAAAATGGGCCATGAACGAATGTTCGAACTGCTCAAAAGAACTTATGCTCTCCAACTGAAGCTCAGAATACCAAGCTCGAGCAGCTTTCTGAAGAATTGCCGAAAAACCAATGCATAGGAGAATGTCGATCGCCCCATGGATTATCATGAGAGCCTTGTAACTCTCTAAATGATCAATCAGGTTGATGGAGCCATCATATGACTCCATCTACGGCATCTTGAACCGAGATGGGATTGACTTGTTCAAGATACGCTGAGAGAGAGGTTGGACAATGTGAAAGTCGAGATCGTTGGAGGACTTCCGACCTTTCACTTAAAGTCGGACAAGTTGGCAGTCGATCTCCTTGAATTTACGCTCGTAGTCATCGAACCGCCGTTGCTGGAAAAATCCAGGAGTAGAATCTCTTGAAAAACTTGAGAATGGAGAAATAGAAGATATACGCAGCCTCTTCTCCTTCTTGATACTATGTATACGGAAAGGAGAAGGAGATCGCCACAAATGATGAGCGACATGATGAGAATGCCGAGAAAATGATTACTCGACTCGTTGAGAACATCGAAACGATCGTCATTCCAAAGATGAAGAGAATAAGTGCCATGGAGGATGGCGACTGTGCCTAGATGGCACTGAATGCACCACCGGCTCCTCCGCCAGCGGCTACTGCTGTTGCTGTGTCTGTTGTTATTGGCGGCTGCTACTGTTGCTGTGTCTGTTGTTGTTGGAGGCTGTGTACCGCCTCTGTCAATACCTTCATTTGCTGCATTAAAATAGCAATTTGCGCATCCGTAATGACTACAGGATGTGAAAAGCTGGACTCTACCATTAAAGGTGGGGGAGGGAGATCTTCTCGACGGGAAGATTGTCTTGTGGATCCTGTAAAGTTGTTTTGAGCTCTAATTTTTGCCATGATTTTTCGTATCTCGCCCCCCTTTCTGGCGCGCCAATCTATTGTAGCCAATCCCCTATTGCGCCCGTCACCGGAGAAAAGCACCTGCAAAAAAAAATCCGCACTAATCGGAGTTGTGTCCGATAGAGACCCTCCGATGCTTAAGTCAGTGGGGAGGTGAACAGCAGATTAATGTTTAAAGAGGCAGAGTGTCAACTCAAAAAAATATCCTACCAAATGCTATTCATTTACCTCCTTTTATAGATGAGTTGTTGGTAACCGTTTGTAACGGTTAGACACATGAATCTCGCTTATTTCGACATTATATGATTGTGGGATGGACGGTTATACCCACTACTGATCGTGTTTTGGCCATTATGCGCTTTTTGCGCAGGCGATTTCTGGTATGCCGACTCTATATCGACAGTCTGAATATATCGATTGTATGTCAGCAATTGTGAAAGTCCGAATGACCATCGATCGGCAATTCTGATATGCCGATGATCATCGATCTGAAATCAGTTGAGTTGTTATAATCGGAGTTTGCCAGAAAGGTTAAGAATAGCCAATTGTTGGTCGGCCAACCGATTGATAGTCGATGGTTCATGCTTATCAGACTGATTAATAGTCGGAATCGAAGGGAAGTCGGCTGAATTGCCCCAACAGCTTTTATTCCAAATATTAGGTAAAAACAAACAAAATAATAAAAAAAAATTTCTTATAATCCATTATGATATGATATTGTATAGTCACAAAAAAAAATACAATTGTTTAATACCTAGGGTACAAGATGATGTTTTATCACCTAGTTGTGGATCATCTAAGCTGAAACTGCCAACATGATCACGATAGATCCATTGCCTCATCACCAGCCCTCATGAATACGCACTAATGATCATGCATTCAATCAATATAAGGACAAATACAAGAGTTTTGATCATCCTTCCACACAAAGTGAATAAGGGTTTGAATGGAAGCATGGTTGTTGGCAGAAAGAATTACCATGGTATCTCAACAAGCATCCAAGGCAAATATATGAGACATTGTAAATAATAAGGTACAGCCTTTTGACAAAACCCAAACAAAGTTTGAACTTAGACAAATCTTCTGTATAGCATGCTGATCTTGATCCCACATACCTTCTAGCAAGGTTCGCCATCTTAGTATCAGGATCCCACATCGGTACCACTCTATTATAGTGCCGGAATGCAGTTTGATATGATACAAAACAGCATACCAAATACGAGATTGGTACGATATGATGCGTCATGCATCGGGCAGTATGGGGTGGTACAGCAACCATGCTTCCTGATGCTTTTATCTCCAACTTCTGTGAGAAATCTTATGATGTACCTTGTTTTATCAAATTAAACCTTTGTATATGGTTTCACAATATTTACTTTACTGCAGATGCCTCCTAGGCTCTTCAACTTCCTCATTTTTTGTTCTAAGCTCTCACATTGGAGTCTGTTTCAGCACTCAAACTCCTGAACCAATCATCAAATGGTCGAACGGGCAAACTTTATAGGATAGCTCAAAAGATAACCATGTTGATGAATATTAATGAAATTAATGTATATATTGGACAGAAGAAAATGCAAATAAATGTTGCCAGTCATTGCAGGCTGAGCAGTTTGAATAGATGGTCAAGCAAATCATTTGAAGTTCCTAGTATGAAGGGCAGGGTGTTGCATCTATGCTCAGAGGGCCAGATGCACACAGCATAACTGGAAAACAGGAGAAAAATCAAGGAAAGTTCTAACATTGCAATTATGAATCTATATGCCTAGCATGATGGTGTGCAACATGTGATGCTGGTTTATTGGTAGAGGAGGATCAGCTGTGGTAAGCTATGAGAAGAGATTAATCTGAAAGCCACAATCAACTTAATAATTTCAATGCAATTTTTGAGATATCTAATCAACCTCAAGTTATAACATGATGCAAAAAAAAAAAAAAAAAAAGAAAAAAGATAAATAATACATAGGAAACATGCACGTATGCATTTATCATGAAATAAAACCCAAAAATCCAAGCTCGGTTTGCAGGTAAAAAATAGGGACAGATTTTGACTGCTTTCTTCCATATTATTCGACATGTAAAAGACAAGGTTTTTCCCCTGAAATGTATGATTATTACCACCATTTGTTCATGCTGCTATATACTATGATAATGTCTTTTCTGGGGCTTCAAATATGGAAGTTTTGTATCAAAAGCAGGTAAATATTCTGAGTTACTAAGAAACATTATAACACAAACACAGACACACACACATACATATGGCTACACACCTATGCATGCACGCATGTATCTATGTATATACACATTCTCTGTAGTCAGTTAACTGGCTACAATGCTAATCACAAGATGATAACCTTTATGTATAGAATGTTTGAGACTTTGCAGATTTTTTTCAAGCTGAAGTCCGCATGCTAAAAACATCTGCAAAAGAGCCCATGCTAGAAGGCCTTTATCTGCTGCTCTTATTCCACAAATCAAAAGGAATGAATATATTAAAAGCCTCCAAATAAAACTAGGGCACTGTTAAGAAATCAAATGTGGGAACTAGGAAAGTTCTAAGAATACCTCTGCAAATAATGCCAAGACACCTAGCGCAATCATGATAAGTAAAGTTAATGGATTAGGTAGTACAAATTCACGTAAAGGGAGTGACTTTCATTAGGCAGAAGATAAACAATCAAAAATATCAAATTTTTTAACAATAAAAATAATGATTTGATTAAATTGATGAGCTGCTGGCTATAAGCTTTACTTATTTGTACAGTAGAATAGAGAGACATAAACAACCAAGCACCATAGTTTTTTTTGATAGTTTTTCTCACCTATGGCCATATACAGCTTTGGTTATCTTAGGAATTTATGCAGCGATTTGGTTCTTTATCGTTGTGCTCAGTGAGTCATGAGGGATGACACTTCATGCATGTCATATTGTAATTTTACAAAAAATTAAATTGGAACGCTCGGACCATTAATAGTTAATAGAAGAAGGAAAAGAAGCTTCCGAACTTTCACAAATGGATTTGTTGAAACTTTGAAACCAACATCAAACAATGCCTTATGAAATAAACTCCATTGATGCTGTTTCATCAAAAATATAGCGTGGATTGAGTGGTGTCTAAAGTCTTGTCCGGAACCCTATGACAAATTGCTTCTTTTCTGAAGATTCCTCTCCAATATAGGACAAATAATATAGTTACTAACATCCACACAGCATATATATTTCACATTGGGAAATTCTACATCATGTTTAATGCTACATTTTGAAATGTCAATGGAACAACCAATCATCATGCTAAAATAAAGAAAAGCATCAAGGTCTCCTTCCAATATTCTCTCTCAGTCTTTATAGACGCACCATTATCTTGTTCACCATAACATATCTGACATGCTAAATATTATCTTGATAAAGAAGGTATTCTCAACATCTTAACTCGTATTTATCAAATGATTCTTCAATAGTTGTAGGTAAGCACACTGCATTATGCACAGTTTATTTCAAAAGAATTGCATTAAGAAACAAATGCTCCATATACACTTTGAGAAATAAGCATGAGAAAAAGACCAGTCCAAGATGGATTTTCAGATGCAAATACATAATCTATAACACAAGTGCTAGTGTCTTGTCTCTCCACCACTGCATTGCCAATCGTCACTCATGAATCATGCACAATATGTGGGTTACATAATTTTTTTCCTCATTTTGTGAAATCCCCACTCATTGTCTCTCTTAATTCCATCTAAGGTGAATTTATGCATCCTTCTTCACCATTCTTTGCTAGCAATGGCTAAACATTTATATTTCTTGGTAGGCATAGTTACATCTTTTATAGCCGCAACTTCCTTTAGATCCTTTTTCACACCTTCCACTCAGGTTATTTTTGTTCTCCCCTTTTTCTTGACCTGCAACATTTTTTCTTCCTTCCTCATACCTCTGTTCTTTCCAATAAATACTGCAGGAAGTATCAGGAACTCTTCTCATTATGACATATAGCATATAATATATAGCATGAATGAAAGAAGACACCATCCACCTCTTTAAACATCTCATAGTAGGCTCAGCAAACATTATGATACAGGAACGCAATGTACGTCATTATTGGGGATCCCCAACATGAGAAAACATACATCCCTCACAAACCAGAACCTTCTTTAGTCCCATGCTTATATAGTTGGAGATACTATGGGAACTTTGCTACTTCTAGAACAGATGGATATCTCATTTGAGAACACAACACTTGACACACAAACCCATTGAATCCACTCTTGTCCAAATGCCAAGTATTTAAAAGCATGAAGCAAGGGTCCACCATGTCGACAATATGAAGCTTCTTTGAGTCTATCATAATTCCAGCCTTCTCAACTGAGAATTTCTCACTAGCTTACAGCCCAAGAAAACCTTCTAAGCATTTTGCCTTTTTTCAATTAATGCAAATTTATCATCAACGTTAAATTCCCTATCACCATCTCTATTTCATCCATGGGGATTGCAATAACTAAAATATATGGGTGTGATAAAATAAAGACGAATCGAAGATCAACTGCGAAAAAACAAGTTTTCAGCAGCCTTTCATATATCAAAACTGAAAATTGGACAGCATCGTTTTTGGCAAGTATAATTAAAGAGGACCTGTCATGATAGTATCTATTGCAAATGAGAAGTTATCACCCAATTGTTAGCCTGAGGTCCTCTTTCTTCATTTTATTGTAGAACAGGCTTAAAGTTTCCTGTAAAACACACAGTGTTTAACTGTTTATAAATAAAAAAAAAGATTTTCAGGTTTGTCATGATTCTAGATCTAGAACTATGATTTACATTGATGGATCCCTTAAAAAGGAATAAAATCCCGACATGACGGAAATAAAAGGAAAGAGATAGGAGCGGGAGGGGAGGGTGGCGGGCAACCAAGAAGAGAAAAAAATGAAAGAAGTGAGAGTATAAAATACAGGAAAAAAGAGAGGAGAAAGGACCACATGGTTACAAACCCATTTATGTGACATCTTATAGGATATAGGATGACCAATCATTGTAGGGCAAGTAATAGATTTGCCTCTACGAAAAAATTAGTTCATATTCAATGAATGCTGGCTTCAATTTCAGCTCATATACAAAAAGGGACAAATAGATTATAAGAATGGACATAATAGAGACCAAAACATGTTATCCAACTTGTCATAGATTTTCACCTGCAAAGTTTCAAGAACTAAGGTGGAGATATTGTTTACTCGACTTTCAATATGAGAAAATGGAGCCTTAACTACTTGCTACTTGTCTCAACAAAATGGCACTCGAATTTAACATGTTTAGTGTGTTTATAGGAGTCATTAAAGACCATATACATAGCATCAAATTCTTTTGTCTGCCAAATATAATGATAAACCATAGAACTCCATCTAATATTCTATCCAAGTTAACAAATATCATGTCCTTGTTATCATTTTCCTAAAATTGTTTCTCATTGGTACAAACCCAGACTCTTAAGGATCATTCCATCCATCATTCTATGAGAGATGATTAGTTATGATTTCTAGCTTTAATTTCATAAAAATTATTGTCATTTTATGCCATTCTCTTCAATTTCATAGACAGCCTTGTTTATTATGACTCCAATCAACTTGCAACCTCCATCCAAAATCTCACAAAATTAACCTAGTCTCTCCAAGTTATAGCATGTCTCAACTAGTATATCGGTAGATCCACCCTCTTTCATCCATTTTCAAACTCATTTGTATTTACGTTATCTACAGAACAATTGGGTATTGGCATGTTATTACTATTCCACTAGACATAATGCTCTATTGAACTCCTTATGCCACTGTTTGCTTGATAATCTCTAGAATTATTTTGAATCAAGATCAATATTGAGAGTTAGCTTACGGTACTCTGCATTCTATAGCATGTTAAGAATATCCAAGTGCTGATCTTTTCCAAAACTGACACAATGTACTAGTAGAGAGACCCTAAGCAAATTTCATCCATTTGACAGCAAGATCCTTGTCTAATCATTATAAAGTTTTTTATCTAAAGTTTTAGATTCTTCCCGCCTCTTTTTCAGACCCCTCAGACATAAATCCAAGATTTCATCCTCATTACTGTCAGCTATAACCAAATCATCTGACCATCCATCAGTGTGTCATATATGGTGCTATTTCTAAGCTTCCTCTAATGCTTTCATTTCAAACAACAGCATACTCCGAGCAAATTTATATCATATAGTATTGATAGAAACTATTAGTAGATCGAGAGAACTATTACATGTACCAAAAAGAATCCATTTGATGATTAATATGATATGATCATATGAGCTCCAAATCATTGTCATAGCAAAAAAATAACAGCTTCTCACAGATTGGGTTTGTCCGAATTAGGAGTCTCTAGTGTTGCTTCAGTCAATGAGATATCAAAGATGACAGGGATGCTGTCGGATCATACACCTTGACTGAGTTGGTGGAAAAATATGAATTTTAATACCAAAATATGAAGCTTAAATTCGGTAAAACCCACAAATCATAAAAATTACATCAGACCATACAGTGAGATCGTTTTAGGTCACCTCTTCATGAGCCTAATAAACACCGTAAAAGTCAAGTGCTCGTCATTACTATTTCAATATCAAGATTATAGCATGATTCTGTTAAGAAGATCTTATTTCTCCCAGAAACATGACATGGATATAATACAAGATTTGCAAGTACAAATAAGATGCTCTGAACCACTCAAGAGCACTTCTACATTCATATGATCTTTTAAAGTAGACAGATGTTCCAATTTATTCAAATAAAAACAAAAGACAAACAAGATTTATATAAGAAAAAGAAAAATAAGACACTAACCCTATATACTTTTTGAGGTTACAAAACTATATTTTTTTTTTAAAAAAAAATTTGCCACTCACGCAAAAGATATAAAGAATATAGTAAAAGATTCTTGTCAAAAGAACAAAATAAAGGACCGCAATGATTTAGAAAGTGCATTTGCTCTACTTAATAAATGAAGAATACAAATAACTGCAAATTAATATCTTCAACGAGAAAAGTCTCATAGATTCACTTGATGTGGACTGCATGATCAATTAATACAAGGCAATAACCTATCAAGGACTATATCAAGCAATGAATACCAATAAAAAATAAGATAAAAAGTTGACATGTGAAGAAGGAACTGTAACAAAAATATGGCATCAAAAGGGAGGGTTGATATAAAAGTGCAAGCTGGAAAATGCCACTGACCTATAGATGAAGCTCAGCAATGAGGCAAACCCAGTTAGCGATCTCAATGCTAGCGTATTCCTCAAATTTGTTGGTACAGAGAGTGGCTGCATTGTCCTTTTCAACCAGATAAGTGCTAATATAAAGAAAACAGCACACCTTGCAGATACAGTTTGGAATAATGGAACTGATCGGACTGCCCATGATAAAAAAATAAACAGAAAAAGAAGCAGTAGTTAAATATAACAATTATATGGTAACAATGGATCCTTCAAATTATACAACTTAAATCTATGTAAAAGCACATATATGTTAACAATGGATCCTTCAAAGTATACAACTTAAATCTATGTAAAAGCACATTCTAAACGTTCAACCAATGGTCCAAGACTATTGTAACAAAAGTACGCTAGAAAAAAAATGCAAAATTAAAGGTAGGATTACTATAAGCTGCCTATATACTGGTAGATGGATATGTAGCTAAGTGTAAACATAGCCACATGACCCTAACTTGCTTGTTATGAATTTCAGATTATTTTATAGTTCATGTGTAAAATAGCTGTCTAACATTAATCAGCATGACAGATAGTTGAAGCCATGTGATACACATTAAACTGTGACCAGCATAGATATCTTGAATGCTACACAATAATAGATTTTTTATATCTTAGTTATGAACTAAGTTTATTTGTTTAAAAGTATGTCCATACACTAATATAACTTAAAGCAATTAAGATTTTTCCAAAAAAGAAGAATGAAATAGCTTACCTTTTGTGCCAAGTGTCAGTTTAACACACACATTGAGTCAACTCTTGACCAGCATAAATAAGATCCTCACTCCTAGTGAATTCTGTGAAACAGCGAGCTTATTAAAACTCCAGTGCAAAATAGAGACCTTGTACACTGTAGAAGTCAGTTGCTTCATCATTTCAAGTAATTATGATTAGTTGAGCAACTGTTCCTAAATCATACTTTCTTTGTCACTTGATTCTTAAACTAAGCTTGCAATGGGCCCCATTTAGCATATGCAATGACACAATGAGCAATCACAGATTGTTATCGCAAGCGCCATGAAGAAATTTCAAAACTTGTGACAAAAATGATGCTTTTAGCAAAGAAATCTTTTCCTGCTAATCTCAGCAAGGATCCAACTTTCAACTGACATCATGCGAAATTTGTACTTCAATATATGTTAATTAACTTATCTTGTTTCACACTAAGGATCCAAAGTTCTTTTTTCCACAAATTTGATTCTTTATTTCTTTTGTTGTTAATATAGCTTCTTTTTTTCCCCTCAGAACTGTTGTGTACCTAGATTTAGCCCTACACCTTTTCTTATACAGAAATGGGACAAAACCAAGAGAAGGAAGAGAATGAGGGGGAAAGAAGAAGGAAAAGAAGGCATCATCAAGAAAAGTCTGTTGATAAAAGATGTAGCTCTTGATAGGAGTGGTGGAATGGATCTACAAATCTGATAATAAAAAATGGCATAAAGTTTTATGGTTGAGTTATTGCATGCATCATGAAGAAATTTCTGTAAACAATTTCTGATGAGAATATTGCTTTTACCAAATATTAGCAAGGACAAAAAAAAATCTATTTAGATCACATGAAAATTGTACATACATCAAATATATGTTCATTAAGCTATTGTTTTCTTTATTGGAAGAATCCAATATTCTTTTTCCTAGATTTCAGCTTTTCTTCCACGCAACTATCACATACCTAGTTTTAGCCTTACATCTTTTCATATAAAGTATCAGCAAAAAATCAGGAGAGGGAATAGAGAAGAAAATTAAAAAGAAGGGAATCATAAAGAAAAGGTATCAAGAAAGGAAGCTCTTTATAGGAAGGAACGGCAGAAGGGATTTGCAAATTTGACAAAAAAAGAATGATGTTAAGAGCTCTGCTTGTATATATTATTGTGGTTGTGGTTATGGCAATAACCAATCAACAAGAGATATTAAAAAAAACAAAATCTAATCTGAAATAATAGCAATATAGGCTGATTATTTCACCTTATAAGTTACCACTGTATACAGGTGCTTGTATGAAGGCTAATACCTATGCAAAGCAGAAGAAAAACAAACACATCGAAACATTTCTAAAATAGAGGCTTTAATTCTTCAAAAAGTTGAGTTTAAAAGGATGTCCTAACCTGGAAAAATGACCATTAAAACATCCATGATGCAATAGATGGCTGAAGTGGAAGCCATGCATAATAAACCAGAGTATCTAGACCCATTCCATACCCACAAAATAATCTGATTAAGAAAAGGAAACTATGTCTCAGCTGTTCTTAATGTTGTTGGTTCCTGCTTGTAGTTTACATAAAATCAAATTTGCGTCCCAATTTCTATTGGAGAACTGTAACACTTTCACGTGAGTGTGAACATCTTTGTTAGATAATATCTTTATTATGAAATTTTTAAAATAAAATAAGTATAACTGGTATCACTAAAAAAATCCTTGGGTTCTGGTATACCTAAAACACACTTGACAATATAGCAAGATGCAATGACAAAAATTATGAACCATTGCAACAATAAACTCATAAAACCATGTAACTACTGTCCCAAGTATCTCAAAATTGAAGGAGAAAAGCCAACTTAAATATATTGATTGATCTCAACCAAACAAGTCTTGATCATAGTAACCTCTTCCAGTCAAAAGGAACTCCAGCCCAACTTTGTTCTTAACGCATACTATTGCTGGAAACTAGAGGCACAAGTATTTTACTTTATTTTAGGCCATCAGCTGCCTTCCATGCTTTCTTGATTGATTCAAGGTTTAAAACATCAATCATGCCCATATATCTCGGATAGAAAATTTGAATACTTCATCATGTTGTATCATGTCAAATACTAGCAAATGTTCCCACTAGAAATGCTCATGTTATAAAACCATATCATCCCACATAACTGCTGGCATGACACAAAGGGTGAATACTTATTAGCATAGCAAACCCATATTGCACTGTGTTGCAGTGTTGCACTTCAGTAATACAGCTTGTCACATAGATAGGCTCCAGGTAATACAATAAAACCAATTGGATGTTGATTGATTCTGTTGTTTTAACTATTATTCTTCTTTACCAGACCTCTTAAATATTGTTTGAGCTTCTTCTCTTCGTTCTAGTCCATCAACTCCGCAATGCTAACTTATACAAGCTTCTGTGCTAGACTACTTTAGAAATTATAGTGCAAATATTCAGAGTTTGCTAATTGTATTTAAGCATACTAATTGCCTGCCGTTTGTTGTATGGTGTAATTTTTTTTGGTAGGACGGTTTTAAAGCTGACTTTTGACAAGATGCATTACAATATATCACAGTTTATAGTACTGTTTACCATCTACAGGTGTACGACCAGCACATTACATGCACTGTGTCATGTCATGATTGGCATTCATTGGCACAAAAAAATTGGAAGTATGTTTTAAAAAAAAATCCATAAACCACAAGCAAGAATATAACTTGTTCTTGTTCCTTTTTTTTTTTTCTTTTAAAGACCCATTAGAATAGTTTTATGGCAGTCTTGATCCGAAGACACTAGATTCAAGAAAAGGTTTTCCTAATTCGGCGGGTAACTTTTTGATGCTTAATAACCTTCTTTTCTTTTTCTTTTTGTTTCCAAATTCAATTGTTATACATACCAATGATCAGATCGTACTAAGATGGTTTAGATTGCTCTTGAATCAAGAAAGTTTTGCATTCAATCATGTGCCCGGACAATTTTGTCCTTTCTAGGGTTTCCACGTATGAACTTCTACCTGTTCTGGCTTAACCTTTGGCACAACAAATTGAAGTCATGCACCATTACAAGATTATGTTGTAAACCAGCCACAACATCTATTGAGTCAAACTCCGTGTATTGAATTGATTTCTTGATCTTTTTCTTTTTCTAAATTATAAATACCTCACTCGCTTTCTTCGGAAATTATTATTCTGCAGTACCACGAACCAACAGAGTATCATTCTTTTTGGTGAAAAGAACACCATCATTTATTTCACGCATTATTCAGTGAATAAAAGCTAAGAGAGCAATCCAACAATTGAAGAAAACGGAGGTTATAAATTAATAGTTCTTGGCTAAACCTTCGGGGTCGCTTCTTGGAGTAGGAGATGGAGAAGATGGTCATATTGGTGGGCTTGTCTGCAGCCTTCGCCACGAGAAGGGGGCAGACATCATCGGCGACCTCCCCCGTCGTCGTTCACTTCGACCCCATGGCCTTTCCGCCACCGTTGCCGCCGTCGGCCAGAGCCATCTCAACGACCTCCACCCCGCCTTCCGCCTCGCCAGGCTCAACATGGTCGATTAGAAGTGGTTGCGTGATTATTCTTCTCCTTTTATTAAAAATCCAAGATGGACAGGATATCCAAAAAAAAAACTCTGACCGCGTGGCACCTGGTTTGCTATTATTGCGATGAGCGATTCTTTGTGCACCGCGCGCGGTGATTGGTCACCGCGAGGGTGGGGGGGAGTCGGGGAAAAAAAAAATTGTTTCACGAGGGCAGGGGGGAGGTCCGCGCCAATCACCTCGTTCTGCACCGCGCGCGGTGCAATAAGAATTTCGCTTCTTGGGATGCCGAGCCCAAAATAATCGCTGAGAAGGGCTGATCATCGGCCGTCAGACCCTCCCGACCCGGCTCGAAACTTGGCAGACCTGGATACTGAAATAGGCCCATGGGAAAAAAAAAGGCGTGATCTGAAAATCCAGCCGGGCATGGGAACATTAAAAATTGGCCTTGCCTGGCCCAACCCGGTCCGAAATAATTATATATATTTAATATATATTTTATAAATTAATTATATTAATTAATCTAATCTAATATATATAATATAAAATAGAAACCTCTCAAGAGAAAAGCCTCCATGTGACACGTAGATTATTAAAAAAAAAAATACGTGAAGTTCGTCTCCTTCTCCATGTTCGATCAAGAGAGTAAGAGTCTCACGTCTCCTCCGTGTTCGATCAAGAGAGCAAGAGTATTTTTGCTGTGTTCGATCAGGAGAGCAGGAGAGGCGGCGACGTAACCCTCCTCGCCAGTCTGCTCTGCTCCAAAACCCGTCCATCGCCGGTGACGTAACCCTCCTCGTCAGTCTGCTCTGCTCCTAAACCCCGTCCATCGCCGGCGATGTTGAGGTAATAGACTCTTCCTTCTCTTTTTTCTTCTTCTATTTTTTGTTTTATGGGAGAATGGTGATTTATGAATAACGGCTGGGATTAGAAGTCTTGATAGGGCTGAAAGAGAGAATGGTAGAGTTGGGGACCGAATGAAGTACATACCTAGATGGAATCGGCCGAAGATCATGGATGCCTTGCCGAAATCTTAGCCGAAGAATGGACAACCGTCGGGTGGGGCTAGGGTTTAAAAGATCTAGGGTTTACAAATAACTGCTGGGATTAGAAGTCTTGGGGGCCTCCATTGGTGAGATTTAGGGATGAGAGACGAGATTTAGGGCTGAGAGAGAGAACGATGGAGTTGGGGACCGAAAGAAGTACATACCCGATGAATCTTGGATGCTCTTCGTCGTCGGAGATGGAACCGGCCGAAGACCACGGATGTCTTGTCGAAATCTTAGCTGGAGAACGAACAACCGTCGGATGGGGCTAGGGTTTAAAAGATTGAGGAAGGTGAGGGCGCCAGCACCGCTGATCACAAGAAGGAGACTGTCGGACGCGCTTACCTCTTCCGCGATCGATCGGAGGCATTCGAAGCCCTGGTCGCTGCTCGCCTCTTCGCCACCTTGGACTCCGCCGTGGCGATCGTCGGACTGCATGGAGAAGCAAGAGAGAAGATCGAGGTGGAGGGGTTGGAGAGGCAGGGCGGCGATTGCTGATGTCTACTTTAATATGGTGAAAAGAAAGAAATATTATAATGACCATGAACATGATACCAGGACTATATATATATATATATGTGTGTGTGTGTGTGGTGCGCAGGGGTTTCTTGGACGAAGGTCGAAGGTTTTTTTTAGAACAGCTGGTTTCCCCCCTCTATAATCTCCTGCAAACTCTCTAGCCCACTGCTTCGGCCCTTATGATCAGTCTGGACCCTAATCGGATTCTACAAGAAGGACAAATAAAATTACATATTTTTATTCAAATATAATCCATATTTTTTATAAATGATTTATGAAATTTTCTCTAAACTTAGTTATCTTTTTCTGGAGCTGCACGATATCCACGCGTTAAATGAAGATTTCTCTATTGAGAAGCCTTTGTTTCTCTATAGTATTTAATTTTTTTTTGGCTATTGTTGGTAATTTCTTTAGGTATTGTCTTATTTTATATTAATTGTTATTATAATTAGCTTTTTAATTTTATAGTATAGTGAATAACTTCATTGTTTTATTTTTGGTATAGTTTGTATAGATATGATTGATTGTTATTATAATTACTTTTTAATGTTATAGTATAGTGAATAACTTCATTGTTTCATTCTTAATATGGTTTGTATAGATATGATTGTTAATAATAATTTTTTAAATTATATAATATTTGAAGTGATTAGGTTAGTAACTCATACATTTTATGATGAATAATTTTATTATTTTATTGTTGGTAACTTTTTTAAGTATTGTCAAGTTGTCTTTGCAATGCTCTACCAGCTGTTAAGCATTGTTATTAACTTATGCATTTTATTATTGATAACTTTTTTAGGTAATGTCTTATTTTATATTGATTGTTATTATAATTATTTTTTTAATTCTATAGTATAGTATAGTGAATAACTTCATTATGTTATTCTTGGTATGGTATGATTTTTTAAATTTGGAAACGATAAAAATTTCTACTATGCCTATAGCAATAATACATTCATCTCAATATCTAAGATTAAAAATATATTTTCAGTGATTTTGATATAATAGATACTCCTGCTATTCCCACAGCGGTTATGAATTCATCTCGATATACAAGATTTAGAGACGGCTAATATTGTCAAAGAAAAAGAATAGACATTTTAATATTATTAGAACATAATTGAAAACTTCTATTGATATAAGTAATACTTTATAGAAATATATTTTTCAACATATCAGAGATTTAAAAATTATAATATTATTATGGATGTTATTTTTTTCAGCTATAAATTTCATCCAAAGAAATGTGAGGCAGAAATTTTGTGGTCCTAAAGATTTAGCTGGAACTTATGATCTAAGACTAGCACCTGCACTTAATTCTTTGGTTGGAAGTTAGTATTATTTTTTTTATTATTATTATATTTCAATGATTATATTTAGTTTTTCTAAGTTAAATCTTACATACATTACTTTTTAAGAAGATTTACTCAATCTTGAGATTTTGGTCAACCTAACTATGTATGTGAACAATGTGATGCTATTATGTAGTATGAAGAGAGAACAGTGAAATCAAAAAAAAAATTAAATCTTCAATTCTCTCTATACTATTTAGATGGTAGAGTAAAGATATCACTTTTCAAAAATACACCTCAGGTGCTCGATGAACTACGATGGTGGCTGAAAGTCAGCAAAATTTGGAGAAAATATAAGAATATATAATTCTATTTTTTTTTTTACTTCGATGGGAGGCAATATTGATAACTTTATTAATTGTGATCAGATCCTTATATTTTTTATCTGAATGGTCAAAACCATTATAAAATTATGTCATTGTTACCTATTGAGGGCAACAAACTTAAATTTGCTTAATTATATATTTATGACACTGATAATAAGATCTCTAACAGAGTTAGTTGTTTAAGCATGAATACTGCATCAAATTCTCTGGATCTTGATATCATTGGAGATTTGATGCAAATGTTAGACAGCTGCAATCCTTTGGTCTGAGCTTTTCTGAATGGCACGTGATAGATTTCAAGGATCTGATATTGCTAAGGTTAGGCTTCGACTTTTGAATGATAGAAATATGAATACAAGACAATATAATAGCCCTTCGTATTCTAAGGTTGCTGCGGTAATTATTGGTGATTTTAATATGCATTCTTCTAGCCGTGATATTATTATTAAACATCAAACTAATGGTTTATATTGTATCAGCGAACTACATCCCAGTTTTATGGCAATGCAATATCTATTACTTTTTTCATATGGTGAGGACGGTTTTCATACTGAAATTGTAAGAAGAAGTGTTGCTGGAAAACAACAACAAAAACATCAAAATATGAGTATAAGAGAATTTTATGCTTATCGATTGCATTATCGGATATTTGAAGGTCATACATTATGACGAGGAGGCAGATCATTTTAGCAATATATTGTTGATTGCTATACTTGTGTTGAAGAGAGCCATCTTTATTGGGTCAGAAAGAACCAACCTCAGCTACGATCAGAATTATATTGTAGGTTGAAAGATACTATTTTTAGAGGTGATACTAAAGCTTCATCAGTTGGTAAACGTATTGTATTGCCCTGCTCATTTACTAGTGGTCCCGGATATTTAATACAGAATTATCAAGATGCTATGGCAATTTGTCAATGGGCAGATTATCCTGATCTATTTATCACATTTATTTTCAATCTTAAATGGCCCGAGATTAGTTATTTTTTAGAAAATATACTAGGCCAACAGCCTTCTGAACATCCCGATATCATTTCACGGGTCTTCAAAATAAAATTAGATGGATTTCTTCATGATCTGAAGTATGAAAAAATATTTGAGAGAGTCATAGCAGGTTTACATTATTTTCTATTTCCTATCAATTTTTTATTATATTTTTTATTATTATATTATTAATCCTCTAATTTTATAAGTATGATTTCATTGATGTTCTTTTATGTAGTTGTATATTCCATTGAGTTTCAAAAGAGGGGGCTTCCACATGCTCATATTCCTCTGTTCCTTTATGATAATGATAAATATCCTTCTGCTACGGATATACATCATATCATCAGTACAAAAATTCCTGATGATAAGAATGATCTAATTGCTTTTGAAGCTATCCAGTAGTTTATGATTCATGGCCCTTATGGGGTTGTCAATCCTTTTTCTCTTTGCACGATGAATAACAAATGTACAAAATACTTTTTAAAGAAGTTTAATGAAACAACTATGGTTGATAGTGATGGTTTTTCAATATATTGACGAAGGAATGACAGTAGAGAAGTCCAAAAAAATAGAATATTACTTGATAATCGTTATATCGTTCCTTATAATATCGATTTATTGATAAAGTATCAATGGTGTAATCATTCTCGATCAATTAAATATCTATTCAAGTACGTCAATAAAGGCTCAGATCGAGCAACTATAATTTAAAAAAAAATTAGAGATGATTCTAATATAAATAATGATGATCATAGATCAGTTGTGGATAAGATTAAGTAATTTTTAGATTGCCGCTACATTTCAGCTTCAGAAGTATATTGGAGAATATTTGATTTTAGTATTAATTATCATGAGTCTGATGTTGAAAGATTTAATTTTCATCTTCCTGATCAACAGTCTATTACTTTTTATGACTCTGCTAATTTACTTAACGTAATAAATTAGCTTCAAATTGAAGATACCATGTTCATAGAATGGATGAAGATGAATCAAAAATATGAGGATGCATGGATACTAACTTATATCGAATTTTTAATTCATTAGGTATGGCATAGTAATATGAAGGAATAGAAATGAAGATTATCTAGAAGATGTATTGGAAGAATATATTATGCACATTCTGCAAGTGGTAAGAGATTATATTTACGAATGTTATTGAACATTGTAAGAGGACCTACATATTATGAGAATATTCATATTGTAAATAGTATCACATATCCAAATTTTAAGAATGCATGTCATGCTCTTGGTTTGTTAGATTTGGATAATGAACATTGTAAAAGGACCTACATATTATGAAGATATTCATACTGTAAACAGTATCACATATCTAAATTTTAAGAATACATGTCATGCTCTTGGTTTGTTAGATTTGGATAAGGAATGGAATGAATGTTTGACGGAAGCTGGTTGTTGGGCAACAAGTCCACAAATGAGAATTCTATTTATTACAATGCTTTTATATTGTTAGATATCGGATCTACTACAGCTTTGAGAGAATAATTAAAAATTAGTTTTTGAGGATATTGTATATAAGCAGAGACAAATTTTTCAATTTGATCGATTGCAATTGTCAGAATCACAGATAAAAAATTATGCTCTTTATGAAATTTGACAACTATTAATTAAAAGTGATAGATCTTGAAAAGACTTTCTTCAATTACCTTTGTCAGATGTAAGTCTTCTTGATCAGAGATAAAATCACTTAATTCAAGAAGAATTATCTTATAATATTGAAGAAGTTATAGAAGAACATAGAAAATTATTTACTGATCTTAATACTGAATAATTGATTGTCTACAAAACTATTATGGGAGCAATCTCGACTAATAGTGGTGGTTTGTTTTTTACTTATGGACATAGCGGCATCGAAAAAATTTATGTTTATAAGACTATTCTAACTGCAGTTAGAGCTGAAGGAAAAATTGCATTAGTTGTTGTATCTTCGGACAATGCTGCTTTATTTCTATCCAGCGGGAGAACTGCACATTCAAGATTTCGTATTCTGATAATTATCAATGAGAATTCAATTTGTGAGATTAAATCCGATAGTCATATCGTAGAATTAATCATAAGTACAAGAATTATTATCTGGGATGAAGCTCCAATGGCTCACAGATATTATTTCAAAGCTGTGGATAGAAGTTTAAGAGATATTTTACGGCATGTAGATCCTGAGAATATATATAAACCTTTTGAAGGGAAGGTGGTACTTCTTGGTGAAGATTTTAGACAGATTCTGTCTGTTGTTTCTAAAGATCGAAGAGAAGATATTGTTTAAGTTTTCATTAATAGATTGTATTCATGGAATCATTGTTATGTATTCAAATTATAAACTAATATGAGATTGGTGAACGGTAAAAATTCTATAACAAATGCTCAAGATATTTTTCAGTTCAATAATTGGATACTAAAAATTGGCAATAACGATATTGGTAATGGATATGAGGACTACTTGATTGAATTTTTATCGGATTTTATCATCATATCACAGAATGATGCATATAATGATATAATACAGAGTATTTATTCTGATTTGAGTTTAAAATTACTTGATAAAAAGTATTTAAATGAGAGAGCTATTCTCGCACCTACAAATGAAATTGTTGATGTATTAAATGAGAGAATACGTTCTTCAATATCTATAGAAGAAGTTGTTTACTTAAGTGCTGATTCAATTTGCAAGACATCATCTAACTATGCAGAAGTTCTCTTATATCCTATCAAGTTTCTTAATTCTTTAAAATTTTTTGGATTTCCAAATGATGAGTTAAAATTAAAGATAGGGATACCAATGATATTACTAAGAAATTTGAATCAAAGTGCTAGTTTTTATAATGGTACTAGATTGGTAATAACAAGATTATTTTTTAAGATTATAGAAGTTGAAGTTATCAGCGGAAGCAACATTGGTGATTGTGTGTTTATTCTGAGAGTGATCTTATCTTCAACTGAATCTAAATGGTCTTTCGTATTGAAGCGAAGATAGTTTTCTCTTTCTGTATGTTTTGCCATGACTATTAATAAGAGTCAAAGGTAATCACTAAAATAAGTTAGAATATATTTACCAAGGTCTGTATTTACTTATGGACAACTATACGTTGCACTATCTAGAGTAACTAGCAAAGATGGTTTAAAGGTATTGATAAATAACGGTGAGCATTTCAATGATTATTGTTCAACGAAGAATATTATTTATAAAAAGATTTTTTCAAATCTATCTGCTTCTCTTAATATATAAGGTTTGTAATTACATATTAATATTTCTATCTAAATTTTATATTTATTTTAATTATTTTGTAGATATTAATATATATTTATTACAGGTTCTTGATTAACTACAAAATGTAGTGTAATTTATTAAGCGATTTAATAAATGAGAGAGACAATTGAAAGATAAAAGTTAGAATTGACAGAATATGGGATTCAATTAACATAAAGAATAATGATCTTATAAGTTTGGACATGCTCATTATTGACGAAGAGGTACCTTTCTTTCTATTTTCAAATATTTTCCACTCTTGCATTCATTAATATTTTTCTTGCAATAATTATTAATATTATTTTTTGATTTGTTGGTTTGTTAGGGTTGGTATTGTCAAAATGGGCTGGCCCGATTCGGCTCGGTCTAGCCCACAAGGACCTAAAATTTGATGGTCGGGCCGGGCTAGACCCAGCCAAAAAATGGGACACAATATAGCTGGCCCAGCCCAACTCTTTAAGGGTCGTGGGCCGGGTCGGGCCAGCCCATGGGTCTTGAATCTTAAATGACTGAAGAGTGAAGAGTGAAAAAAAGAGAAGCAGAGAGTCCAAGAAGGGGAGAGCCTTGAGCAATCGAGCCTGAAGAGTGGAGAGAGATCGAGAGAGCCTGAGGGGAGGCTGGAGGTGGCACGGATCTGGCTCGGAGAGTGGAGAGACCGAAAGAGCCTGAGGAGGAGGAGCCGCAGTCGGATTTGACTCGAAGGTGATGGCACCTCGAGCGGTCGAGCTTGGAGAGTGGAGAGAGATCGAAAGAGCCCGAGGAAAGACAGTGCGGATCTAACTCGAAGAGTGGAGAGACCGAAAGAGCTCGAGGAGGAGGAGTTGCGATCGAATTTGACTCAGAGGTGGTGGCACCGATGATGAGGAGGAGGAGGAGGGGGTTCGTCCGAAGATTGGATGGAGGGACGTCCGTCGGCGGAAGGGAGGAGGGGTCCAGAGGAGGAGGGGGATCGTCTGGAGGTTGGATGGAGGGGCGTTCGTCAGCAGAAAGGAGAAGGAGGTCGGCGTATCTTGATTCGTGATCGGCCTCGAAGGCTGGAGGCGGTGGCATCGATGATGAGGAGGAGGAGGGAGATCTGTAGAGCTGGAAGGCGAAAGGGAGAGGAACCGATAGAGGCGGTTATCCTGCTGGTCTGCGGCAACAGTCGACGATGTGGGGTAGCGGGGCTCAGGAGTCGAGGATTAAAAAATAAATAATTTTTTTTTTTTAAATTTTTATGGCCCATTTGGGCTAGTCCGATCCAACCCATATTGGCCCTTGGGTTGATATGGGGTGGGCCAAACAGGCCCGATTGTTATTTGGACTATTCATATGGCAGCCCAGCCCACCTCATTTATAGAATTGGACTGGGCCGGTTCTGTGGGCCAAGCCTATTTTGACAGTCCTAGTTAGGGTAACCATGTGCATGCTATAATCAGAAAAAATATTGTACAGAAATTTCGTACACTTATTGAAGAAGGTCATATATATCTGATTACTAATCTCAAAATTATACACACTGATGGAATGTATCATCCAATAAAGAATGATAAGAAGATCCTTTTTTTGCTGATCACATAATTGAATAAAATATTGAAAGATGATATATGTCCACCTCTGCACAAATTTTATTTCATAAATTATGATAAAATGATAAATCGAGTTGATAATCATATCTATCTTAGTGGTAAGAACAAAAATTACACATGTATCTTACTTAATCTTCTAATTATTTTATTAAACTAATAAATACTTTTTATGTCTGTATTTTATAGATGTTATTGAAAAATTGGTTACTATTAGACCATTGGAGAATGTTCATGCTCAGAACTCTAATGTTAAAAGAAGAAACTTGGAGCTATTGATGCTTGAGTATATATTTTGCTTAACAAGTACTATATAATTTATATAAAAATATATTATTTATCTTTCTAATTCAATCTGATGTTATTGTAGTGGACTGAGAATAAAGGTAACTCTCTGGGGTAATGCTACTGACTACATAGATGAAGCTGAAATTTTGCAAAATTCTACTCATCCAATTCTAATTATAACATCAACAATGGTTAAAATATTTCAAAATATTTAAAAAATATATTTTTTTTATATTAAAATTTTATTCTTAATGAGATATTTATATTATAGGTGAGTATTATCTTTCTTCTACCAGTACAACAAAAATTTATATCAACTTGGATATACCTGAAGTGGAAAGTTTTAATCATAGGTATTATTTGTTTATTTATTATCTTACTGTTAAATTATTTTATATATGACAAACTACTAATTAAATTTAATAATTTTTTCAGTAAAAATTTATTATGTATAAATAATGTTCAAAAGATTATATACCAAAGCCAATTACAAACTTCTTCTACTGATTCATTGTCTATTAAAATGATGATAATTCGAGAGATAAAATCTATCGAGTGAGATTGTCATGGACAGATGATTGAAATTGTGTAATACTAAAATTTTATTTATATATCATATAAATTTTTTAAATTTGATATTTATATTTGAAGATATATAATCATAATTAAATACTGAACTATTTAATTTGTAGGAGATTATCTTTAATTGTGAGGTTTTAATTAATGATATCGAAACAAGATATGGATGGTGCTATACAGCATGCCAAATTTGTCAGAAAAAAGTAAGATGCATTGATATTGGATTCTGATGTGATCGATGCAATATAGAGCCTAAATATCCAATGTCAAGTTTGTTTCGTATTTGATATTTAGAATTTACTGATAAAAGATAAATATAGAGTTTAGATCATAAAAAAATTAAAAATTTATATATTAGATATTTTAATATCATATCTCTTGTTCATATCCATTATAATTTTTTATTTATTAATTATAATAAATTTTAATTTGATTATATTTTTTTCTATTCTTTAGATACCGATTACAATTTTATGTGGAAGATTATATTAGATTTGCATCATTTGTCTTTTTTGATAAAGTTGCTCAACGGTTAATAGACAAATCAGTTAAAGAATTATGTATGGATAAGGTACATACAGTATATATTTCATATTTTATTCATCCAATAAATTATTTGACGATATTGAGTTGTGTATCTCTCTTCGTGCAAAAAGATGATGATTCTATTGTTTTCTTAAAAATTAAAAAAATTATAGAAAAAAATTACATCTTCCAAATTAAAATTGATGAATACAATCTCAAATAAGGAGGAATAAACTGCACTATTCTTAAAATAGTTTCAAATGACGCATGCAACGAATCAAAAGGCAAGAAAAATCGAAAAAAATTTATTATGAGTGATATATTTTTATTTTTTTTACATATGAATGATTATATTTATATATTTTATTCTAATAATTGATAATTAAATCTCTTCTTGCGGACTGAAGTAGATGAGGATGAAATTTCTGTTATTGATATGACTATGAAGAAAAACGATGTACGTAGGATGCAAATAGATGGTTATACTCTGCTTGATGATGAGGATTTCGGAATAATTAATGTCGAAAATATTGATTCAAGAAATGATTTCTCTATCAATAAAAGACAGAAATGATTATGTTACTTCTTATTATTATGTTATTTAAATATTTTGAGTTTATATTTTTATTTAGAATATTTGATATCATTTATGATATCTTTTATATTATGTTGAATTTTTAATTTATAAAAATATTATTTGAAGAAATAAATATGTACCATATACATCACACTAGATTCTAAGCTAGTTAATTATTTTAAAAATAAAACTTTATACGATATATTAATGAATATATCAATATTGGGTCTGTTGGTCGGGCCTGGTATTGGCCTTTTAGCATTGGACTGGGCTGGGCTGCGCTTGCGGATAGATATCGAGCCTAATTCCCACTGCAGGGCCTGGCCCGATATTTGATCAGCTTCATTGTTGAGGGTATTGGATTGATATTTGCTGTGGATTTCTACGCCTGCAATTGATAGGAGGCCTGCGGGCATTTAGAGTTGTACTTGCTTGAGAATTCTGCAGCATAGAACATGCTGCTCAGATTTCGGATAATGTCTATATATTTCTCATCTGTGCAAATACAGATATAAATTTTAAAATCCATCAAATAAAATAAATTATTTAAAATAAATTAAAATATAAAAATAATTTAAAATTTATATTTATATTAAAAATATTATTCATACAAACCTTAATTCATAAGTTAGAGGCTCAAATATGTTCGAATTCAAATGATACTCAATTCATATCGATCAGATCATAGAGTAAAAAATTTAAAATTAAATCAAAAATTAAATAATTTTGATCAAATTAGATCAGATTTAAATTAAATAAATTTAAATTTAATTTAAAAATAAAATAAATCTAATTTTATAATCTAATTTAATTTTATAGGTTCTTCAAAATAAATTAAATTAAGTTTAAATAAATCAGATCGGACCATAGATCAATCCGAACCATTTACAATCATATACATATTTTATTAATTTTTTAAAAAATAAATATGATTAAAATATTTTTTATTGAATTTAATTTTAATTTAATGATCCATAATATTTAACTATTTAATTTTTATTTATAATTTATTTGTACCATCAATATCCAATATATCTGTGTGGGCGCACGTGTCCATTCAAAACTTTTATATATATAGCTACACTGCATTTTAGAAAAACGCTGAAGGTGTACTTGGATCTATCAACATTGTCTATAAGTGAAATGCCATATATTCAAAAAGGTATAAATTTTAATACATAGCAATGGATAATATGTATAGCTTTGGAAATAGATGTATGAACATAACTAATTTAGATATTTTATTTTATGACTTTTCAACATCTTAAATTTCTATTCATCCATAATAATTTTTTCTGACTTGTTGTTTTCTTATTTCTATCACCATCCTAATAAACTTATCCAGCTCTGCTCTCTATCTTTATTATTACTATTTATTTTTTATCTAATTTTTTTATCAAATATATTACATATTTATGTATATATACATACATACATACACACATATATATATATATATATATATAAGAGATTATGCTTATTTTAGAAGAAAGAGATTCAAATTCTCTAGAATATTTTTTTATAACAATCATATTTTTCTAATTTTTGATATTAATAATAAATATAAATTGAAGACCAATAATCTATATAGTTAAAAGTGTCTAGAAACAAAAAAAAAAATCAAATATTTTTATAGTCCCAGGGTCCCATAAAATGAGCAATTGTTTTATACTACTATACTTAAATAAATGCTAAGTATTTAAATAATAATTTGATGTATTTATTATGATAATCAGATATGTATATACATTAGTTGAAAATTAATATATTTTAATACTGAGATAATAACAAAATAGTATTATATATCATTTTAATTATTTATTTTTATACAAAATATTATTGCTGCATAGCTCAAGAGTTTTTAAATATGTGTTTTTTTATATATATATATTTTTAATTGTATAAAACATGATAAATAATATGAATTTTTAATTTGTATATTTGATTGATATTATATGTGGGAGAGGGCTGTCAGCTGTCCTGACTGCGAGTCTCACCCAAGACACGAATCCCAACACATTTCCGGAATCGAGCGGGCTACGAGCAACGCGCCTTGGCATATCTCCATGATTTTTGTCCGGGGGTCAAGGACATCCCCGCCAAACCATTAAAGCCTGAGGTCGATTGACTGCCGAGAGGACCGACCCGAGGCCCCATAGCCGTAAAAGAACACCGCATTAATTTGAAAAAGAACACGCACCAAACGCTGCCAACACCACCGTGCCCCCCCCCCCCCCCCCCCCACGAAAAAAGAAAAATAATAACACGCACCCACAATGCCAACACCGCGCACGCCGTCCCTCCGATGGTTGCTTTCCTGTAGCTCTTGCGGTCCAAACGGCCGTAGGCACGGGCACCTGTCAAGGAAAAGGGTCTAGTTTTAGGATTTAATTTGAAAAAGAAAAGTACTTATTTGGATGGATGGGAGTGCTTAAGCTAATTGAAGGCTAAAGGCTTCCCCCTTACCTTACTACATTGCGGTCTAAAAGGTAAATAATGCGGGAAAGAAGAGACACAAGTGTGCGTTTGAAAGGAAAGGAAGGTGTACTTGTGCTTGCTTAATGGAAGAATTTACCGTGCAGGTGTTCTATTCGCGCACAGCAACGATCGGAAATTGTGTGCCCTCGGGAGCCGCCACGGACGCAACAACGCATGGTAAAGGCTTGTAAATGCTTTAATTCAGAGCAACTCGGTCAAACGACCATTAAAATCGTCAAAAGGTCATGATGATGTGGTGTCTCGGATATCGATCCCCGTCATGTTATTCCTCTCAGAGAGCATGTTTCTAGCTTTTTATTATTATTATTATTATTTTGGATAAATCGGATAGCTGCAGCCGAAGGACGAGGAAGAGTTGTTGCCGACACCGCCGAGAGCGGTGGCGGCGTGGATCGGGGACAAATCCCGGTCGTGGACGCCAACAACGGGGAGGATCTGGCCGTCGCTGAGCTTGACGAGGAAGTCCCGGTCACAAGAAGTCGGCATCAACGATGGCGACCTCAGGGTGATATCAGCGACAATGAGCCGCCGTCGACGGAGGAGGCCGAGATGAAGAATCTGGTCTCGGCGGCGACGAGGGCATCGATGCTTCCGCCGACGGAGAGGAAGACGACGTCAACGAAGGTACCATCGAACGTGTTGAGAATGTCAAATCAATGAAGTGGGTTGCCGTCGTGGGTGTTCGGGACAGCGGCAGATGGAGGTAAGAGAGGAATAACCCGAGTTAGAGTGCGGTCCAAGAAAGCAGAGATGCACCGAGCGTACGTATTTAAAAATGCCCTCTCCTTTTAGGCTTAATTTACGCACCTGCCACTCTATGCTTCCCGGATTATGGCCTGTCTTCAAAACGGTCATTTCAATCATCCATAAACAAAACAAACGGTCAGTATTTACCCCAAAAAGAAGATGATGGTACGAAATTCCAATTAACCAACTGTTGCTAAACCTGCTTAGTAGTTGTAAGCGCAGTTACAGCGTTGCCGTGGCGGCCGTTGTTAACTTATTACAGCTCCCGTAATCGTTTTGTAATATTATTTACCGTGCAGAGGAGCAAACTGGTGATTGTGGTAAATTACTCACTAATCTAATAAAATGCAATGAGAAATGGCTTCATGTGGCAACCTTGGACAGGCTCCTTAATTTTATGGACACCGACGAGGCAAAGCTATAAAGGTGATGGAATTAGATGCTTCTAAACATCCCTCCCACTCCATCCAGGTGTTCTTTTCTTGAGAGCCAGACTCTTGATGGAATATCGCTGCGGTGCCCTCGAGAATCCATCAATATGCGTGGGCGCGGAGCCAAAAGTGAGTCGCACGTGCGCAGCACGCTCCAATCTCGGACCTCGTTGGTCGACCAAAATGCCCTCCGATCCAAACTTTACATCCTGTCATCGTTTAATAAAACAGTTGTTTGTGTCGCAATGGAAGTTACCGTGCGAGGATGCCCGATGTGCGTAAACAAGCCATTATTTGATTGTTTTCATTGGTTGGAAAATGTAGTAGTGTTATTTGCTACTCAAGAAAAACGATAATCCTGTGTCATGCATGGATGGATATGACCAGCACGTCCGTCCAAAAAATAATAGAAATATTAATTACCTACAATGATTCTATTTTATGAAATAATAACGTCATTACAATGGTTAATGATGGCCATAACAAAAATTCTTTTGATGCGAAACTGTAGGGGATTATATTTAAGTTTTAGTCTTGTATAGAATGATTAGTGGGAAGATAGATTAACCAATATAGATGATTGGATCCCAAACTTACTCACTTGAAGTGTCCCAACATGTATATCAAAGCCTTCTTTTGGTTTGATTTAAACTCTCTGTTTCATCCAAACAAAATTAAATTAGATTTCAAGTTGCATATAAAAGCTTTTAATTTATAAATAGGAGACTAAAATAAAATTTTTGATCTGAAATTTTTGATTGGGTTTTGATATCCCTCATTTGATTTTTTTTTTTTAGTTGTAGAGGGAAATTTTGACATCATATAGGATCTTTTGACCGATACCCTTTTATTTGCTTCTAGTTTTGCTGAAAACACTATTTTAATTTATTAATCAGAAGTCATCGTATATTTCTCATTGGAATATTATTTTAAAGATATAAATAGAATATCATAATCATCGATGGTTTTTTTGAGCAATATGATCATATTTATATTCATGTGCATGATATGTGATTTGCATAAGTAATAATAAAAAATGGCAGTTTTATCCAATTCATTTACACATGGAAGTCCAACTTGATCTTAGAGCACCAGCTTGTTTCATTGGAACAACAAAATCCCAACAAGAATAACGGTCATTTGAAGCTAGATACTTAAAAGATGAGTTTGAAGTACCAAAGAATATTATCAAACTGGTAACAAGCATTAAAAGACAAATGAATACATATAATTTGCTAACCAAAAGCCAAGCAACTTAATAATTACCTCTCGATAAGTCGTAATTTTTGATAGTACGATTGATCTGATAATTTTTTAGTTGGATTTGACAAAAGCCGATTCGCATCACATATGAAATGCTATGTGTTCCTTCAACCCACCCCAGCATCCGAAGAAGAAGAAGAAGAAGAGAACGAAAAAGAGAATTTTTAAGAAATCGATATATTTTTATTATAAAAAAAATAAAAAGACAATGAACATTATGTTTTATCGTTAAGGAAGAAAAAGGAAAAATTAAATTTAAGAAAATATAATATTTGTAACTCTCTGAGTTACAGCGGTGGGTGGCGCAGGCAACTAACTCGAGCAATCCACGTTAAATGCAATTTATAAACCCCTCCCCCATCAGCAGGTGAGGAAAGTGAAAGCAGAGGGGGTAAGTTGGCAGGGTGCGGCGAGTTGTAAGGCGGTGGGACCGCGTGGCAGTTTCGATATTTAAGGCACCAGGCCAGTGGCAGTTCCGCCAACCCAGACCGTTTCAATTAAAATTTCAAGAAAAGCGGCGTCTTCTTCACGGAGGGCCTTTTCTCTCTGCTTCTTCTGCACTGTGCCCCTCCCTCCTTGTCTCCCTCCCTTTTTTTTTTTTTTCTTCTCTTTTGCCATCCTCTTTTCTCTTTTGTCACTCTGTCCAAACCCCCCTTCCTCTCGCTTGCTTGCTCGCTTTCTCTCTCTCCTTTTTTTTTGTTGTGGTGGTGGAGGAGGTGAAGCTGGTAGTGCTTGAGTAATGGCGGACATTAGCCATCCACCAATGGAGCAGCTCCAAGACCTGGAGTACTGCATAGACTCCAACCCACCATGGAGTAAGAGTCCTGCATGACCTCTCCTTTTTCACTTTGTACTTCCATTCTTTTGAAGCATCATTTGGGTTATGATGTACTGCCTCGAAATGATTGGGAAGTAAGAATGCTTCTATGGGACTCGAGGTTGTTGTGTGAGTTGCTTTTTATTTTTTTATTTATTTTTAAATTTGAGCCCTAACCCACAAGAAAAGAGAAAAAAAAAATGTCTATTTCTTTCTCTCTCTCTCTCTCTTATTTTGGGAAGTGGGGTGTGGGAGTAGGTTGACACTTGAAAATTATTCTGTTAACATTTTCTTTAAAAATGCTTGTTTTTGGCTGTTGGGTTGGGTGTGATTGTTCATCGATTTCCTCATTTGTGTTGGGGGTTTTGTCCTTTTGTGAGGATGACGCATGGCTGGTCTCTTGGGTTTATATTTTCCTTTTTGTGCTATCCGATTCATTGCCATTTTTTGTGGCTAGACTGATCCATGTGATTTAAATTATTACCATTTTGGAGGGAAAACTCGAAAAGCCTCTGAATTTTTCCTCCCCGTCCTTTGTAAGTTTTATATGTAGAAAATTCAAGTCTTTTCTTCAGCCTATGTAGGATCAATTATATAACTAAGGAGGCACTTTCAAGATTGGAGTCTTGGGAAGGTAGGAAGTAAAAATTTAGGCACATTGCTTGGACGATTTGAGTTGTTAGTTTGGTTTGGGAATATTTTTCTTTTAAAATTTAAATAATTTGTTATTTCATATTTCTTTCCAGTAACTTTTAGGAACACTTGTACATTTAACCAAAAAAAAAATATATTGCATGAATTATTTTGGTTTGGGTATCTCCGGGGCAAAAAACCAACATATGAGTGAAAAAACAATTCAACTTTGTGAACAATGAATTGAGCAGGAAAAAAATGAAAATAAGGAGCTATATCTTCACTTTGAGATATTTGTTCTAGTAAACCATCAATTTCTCAACTTGCAATTGTATTTTACTTTTCAAGTTCTTTGATGATAATTTTTTCCATTACTCTTTTTCATTCTTCCGACCAGGAAGGGCTTTATCACTTCTAATCCAATGATACCTTATTATTTTGCATCATGTGTTTTGAACATTTTAAAGAAAGATTATTTCATTATTATCTTAAATTTCTCGATTATAAACTTATAATGCTAAATTTAAAATATGAAAATACTGATGCTTTTTACCTCTTGGATAATTCATTATTGATGTAATACAATATTAAAATTCCATAAGAAAACAAAAGGTAGCAACAAACTTCCTTCAACAAAGCTATTACCGTTGAAATATTCATGATGATATTCTTAGATCTTATTAAGATTTAATGCAGAGCTTGTTTAATTGGTGTATAACAAGAATCTGATTTTATATCCAAGCCTAGTAGAACTATCCGATTCATTTATTGCTGAAAGCCAATGAAACCTTGAGACTTTGTCTTTTGCTTTAGCTCATATGTAAGACTCCTTTTATTTGTATGGTTATCATCTAAACTTTGAATGAAGCTTTCCTATGCTTTTGGGTTATATTTGTGGGTCTCCTATCATGAGAACCCATGCAGGCATGTATTTAGTCCCACGTCAACCATGCAATGGATTTTAGATACTTATATAGGGATAAGAAATCCGAACAACACCCTTTGACTTGTCTTTTTGGGCAAGATCCAGGTTGTTAAAAATGGTATGAGTGGATTTGGCCCATGGTCCATGTGGACCAAGAGACGTTGCAGCATGGGCCCATTTGGATCGACCACTGGCTGATCTTGATGTTGATGCTTGAATTTGTAGTACTTGTGATTGGATTTAAATAGATTTGGATTCTTAACTTGACGGCGATACTAGAGCGAGCTTAAATGGGAGGGAAGTATGTGAGGGCCGTGGAGGCATGTGTTTATTCCCACATTGGCTATGTGATAGAAAGATCTTGGATGTTTATATAGTGTCAACGAGCTCGAATAACGTCTTCCGACAAGTCTTTTTGGGTAAGATCTTGGATTATTATGCTGACAAATGATTTGACAATTGTTTTATTTTTCTTTTTGAAAAGCTAGATCTGAGGATCTAGTGGACTGTCAGATTGTTCTAGTTATCCATAAATATTTGGACTCCTTCAAAGTTGGTACTTGTAGCTTGATTTTACACCATCACTATCATCTTGCAGTTGTGCTCTATAGAAAAACAACTTGTATAATGTGTCTTTCAAGCTTTTAAATTTTGTTGTAATTTTGTTCAGAAACTTTTCTAGATAATTTTAGATGATGTGGCTAAACTTGAGTGAGAGAAATTGCTGACCTCCCATGGACCATTTATCAAGATGTAAATAAAGTCGGTCTTCTTTCTAATAGAGATTTGAAAGCCAAGCTTTGATATAAACTGCATCCTAACTCTCAAAACAAATTTAGCTTATGACAGAAGATATTGATTTTTGCTCTTGAAAAATTTAAACCTTCATTCAATTTTTTAGCTCTTTAAACAGTTTGCTAAATATAATGATCTTGCTTTTCTTCAGGATGTTGATCTCTCTTTCCCTCACCAAACATCTAAGCAATGTGCGTACCTTGTCTCTTTTGTTCACTCTCTCTCTCTCTCTCTCTCTCTCTCTCTCCCCCCCCCTTCCTCTTCAGGGTATGGCTTCTATTAGTGCTTATTCATCAAGTCTCTTATAGATCAACAAGGATATGATATATTTTTCAATTTTTCTTGGATCCTAAGAGGTCTGAAGCAAGAATTGTTATGTGGGAGTTTGGATGGATTATGTATGCGGCATTTAGGAGGAGAATATTATACTAGATTTGTGATTTATCTAAATCTTGTGGAGCTTGATTGAGAAAGCTTGACACTTGGTGATATTTATGAGATGATGTAAATGCTTATGGCAACCCATTACACTTGAGCTTCACCATTGAATTCTCATTTAGGCTTCCTTTTGGTTTGAGATTCAGAATAAAAGGAATATGGAGGATTATTCCTCATGGACTGGTAATTCCTGTTCTGTTTTGCTGAAATTTCTTGTTCGTGGCTGGTATAACTCTAGGGTTGACGATGCTTTTGCCCTTGTAAGAAAAGGGTGCAACAATAAAACAAGATCTTATTGTAGGAAAAATTTGATTCTCGTCCATCTTGGAATGGGTATTCTATGTATAAGCAGGTTTAACTAGCATACGTATTCCTCCTTTATTCCTGATTTCAAAAATCTGTTTCACAAGAATAAAGGCATTTCCAAGCTTTGCTTGTGCTTTGTCCCCAACCAAATGCAGCCAAAAAGGCAGGTACCCTTGGTAAATTTTGTATGCATTTACTAGCAGTTTGTGATATGCAAGATGTTACTTAGGTGCAATAGTAAAAAAATGTGGTTATCCCTTACTACTAGATTTTCCTCTCCAATGTAAAATGCCTGAGTGATAGGTGAGACCCGCCAACTACACCCTAACAATGTGCCATGTAAAATATAAGTTTTGCAAAATCAGTTGCAAATGAAATTGTCCTCATTATATTTTTCTTGCTTTGCAAGTTCGATCCTTGTCAATACATACAAGTTTTCCCTTTGTAACTTGTTTTATCTCTATGCACTATTTTCGGTACATTATCAATGTTTCATCACCTAATCTATTTGTATACATCTGTTGCACTAACAAATTATTTATATTGAAAATGCAAAGTAGTATATGTTTTTTTTGCTTGCATGTAAATACCAACCAATTTACATTTTCTTACTCTTGTTTAGGCCCATCATGATTTTTATTATTTGAATTGTATTTTTCTTCTGCAGTTGAAACTATTTTGCTGGCTTTTCAGAACTACATCTTGATGCTTGGCACTACTGTGATGATTCCTTCAATTCTTGTTCCCCTAATGGGTGGAAGTGATGTAAGTCCAAAAAGTCAATTGAATTATGAAATTTATTTTGTTCTATTATTATGCACTCTCAACTTAACTCTTGTTGTCTTATTGATGCCTTTTTATCATGTTCTCTTAATTATCCAACATAGGGTGACAAGATTCGGGTCATACAAACTTCATTATTTGTGTCTGGCATCAACACACTTTTGCAAGCATTGTTTGGAACACGTTTGCCAGCCGTTGTGGGTGGTTCTTTTGCTTATGTTATACCAATCCTTTATATAATACGTGACTCGGCACTGCAACGAATCCCTGATCCACATGAAGTGAGTTCATATAATTTTGTTAAAGATCTTGATCCAGCATGACTGTTTATTTTGCTTCTTTAACATTCTATTCATCAGCATTTAGTTATCATAAAGATGGATAACATGGAGTCTTCCATCTATCAATCCAACTTGCAGAGATTCCTACAAACCATGCGTGCTATTCAAGGAGCACTTATCATAGCATCAAGTTTACAAATAATACTTGGCTACAGCCAGTTGTGGGGTCTCTTTTCAAGGTATTATTGTTATTATTTATTGAGATTATAACTGCACTAGATATTATTTATGTGCCGTTTCTGTTATTATGCTTATCTCTACAGGTTCTTGAGTCCTCTTGCTATGGCACCTGTGATTGGATTGGTTGGTTTAGGGCTGTTTGAACGAGGTTTTCCTGCGGTATGTTAGTTGTTTTTTGACTATTTAAATTCCATGACAATTGTAGCAGTGGTTGTTGGGGAAGAAAAGCATGTTGATGCTGTTTGTTTCATTAGGTAGGAAACTGTGTGGAAATTGGTATACCGATGCTTCTAATGCTCATTGGGTTGTCACAGGTTCTTTTTTAATCTTCTATTATAATGTTACCTCTCTCTCTCTCTCTCTCTCTCTCTCGCTCTCTCTCTCCATCCATCCATCCATCTCAATCGATCAATTGATCTATCTTCCATCTATCTATCTATCTACCTATCTTCCCCTTTCTTTTTGATGTTTCGTGAGCCAAAAACTATTGTACTATGTAATATGCAGTATTTGAAGCACTACAGGCCATTCCGAGATATTCCAATCTTTGAGCGCTTTCCGGTTCTCATCTGTGTCACAGTCATTTGGATATATTCTCTTATTCTCACAGCAGGTGGTGCGTACAACAATAGACCCATCAAAACTCAAGATAGTTGCCGCACTGACAGAGCAAACCTCATATCATCTGCTCCTTGGTAAGTATCCACAATGCATGCTCCCCCATTTATTTGATCTTAATGAATGACTCACCCACCCTTACTTTTGATTGTCGCTACTCAGGTTCAAGTTTCCATATCCTTTGCAGTGGGGGGCACCAACATTTGATGCTGGTCATGCTGTTGCAATGATGGCTGCTGTTTTAGTGTCACTCACAGAGGTATTTGTTGACAATGCTTTTTAAGTCTTCTTGAAAGTGCTTTTACACTTATATTTTCCTTGAATCTCCAGTCAACTGGTGCATACATGGCTGCCTCACGCCTAGCTATTGCCACTCCTCCTCCCGCTTATGTTTTGAGCCGAGGCATTGGCTGGCAGGTGAGCTGGTAACTTGTTTTAGTAAGCTGACTTTTCTTTGTTGGGTTTTTAAGTTCTATAGCTTGTAGTTTTATCCTAGATCTGTCCCACTATCTCTATAGATAAGAGACCATAGTATCAGGTGAAACTTTATTCTTCAATTAAAACATTATACTGAATGACCAACATACATGGAGATGCTGATCAAGATGGTTTCAATGTGAGTTGTTTGTAAGTCACAAATAAACTCTGACAAATAGTTAATAGAAAGGAATTTTTTGGGAAATTAGTTCTCAATTTGATTGGAGCAAGAACTCATAATAAACATAAGATCTTAATTCGGCTGTCATGCTTTCCATACATTTCACTTTGAATAGCAACCTGATTTATAGAGAGGAGTTAGGGAACAAATAAAACTCTTTGTTGCTTATTTTGGCAAAGCCAGACAATGCTTACAGAGCCGTGGCATGATATTCCAGCATTCAGAAGAGGCATATTGTACTTTGCTTCTCCAAAATGAAATGTGGATACCAAAAAAAGACACCATTGTGAGCATGGTTTATTTTTTTTTCATGTTGGGGCTTGAAAGAAAAAGAAATTATATTGCTTGGCATTTTGAAACTAAGGGATTTGATTTTGTTTGAATCAGCTGGGTTCAAAATAAAACTGAAACCAATAAAACTGATGCTTCATTACTGAAAATGAATGCAACCGGTCACTCAATGGGTAAACTGGATTCTTTGTGTTGCCACTGGGAGGCTACTATTTCAGCTATTTCACTTTTGACTAAATCTTGCACAACTTAAGCTACCTTCAACTAGCACCGAAGCTGAAACCTCAAACTTTGCTGGTAATAGTGAGATTTATCTGTTCTATTTAAGAGCAACAAAAGACACGGAGAAGCATGTAACTGTGCCCAAGTGACTTAACATTAAAAATAAGGAAGAGGGTTCATTGGGCTACCGTTTACAAATTCGATGAGAAACATAGCTCACCCATATTAAACCCCCATGTAACGGACGATCAAGTGCCAGCATGTTTAAGCATCTATACGCACAACAACATTTTTTTTTTTTTTTTTTGTTCATAAGCATGGTGCCAGATTGTCTGACTAAAAATTTAAAAAGATTAAGAACCCAAGAAAGACTGCACAAACAGGTGATTAATAGCAATACAATAAGCGACTGTGAGCTGCATCCAGATCCCCTTAAAAAAGAGAGGCCCTTATTCAAGAGTGGCATAGAGAGAATCCGATGTGTTCACCTTAGATAAAGTAAATGTTGCAGTGAGAACAAATCTGTATAATGAGTCTGATGCTTTTGACTGAGGCTGCATCTCTATATTGCTTCATTGAATTATTATAGTCAGTCTTGTATCCACAAGCTTCCTTGTAGAAAATAGAAGCTAGTATAATTTCTCAAAAATTAGTATGATTTAGTTTAAAAGCAACATGGAATCAAGCCACAAGGAAAATTGATGCTATTATGGTAACTCTCTCTCAGTTCAAATGAGTATGTGCAAGGAAGTTCATAGCTTGAAGAAAAGGAATCAACTATGAGAATGCCTATAATGGATAAAAATGAGCCAAGAGTAGACAAAAATGTTTGCAGAACAAATGGAATGTCTCTAGATCCGTATTTAGGAATTATGACAATGTTGGAGTCAATGTAAGTCTGATGTATGGAGATTGGTGGTTTATCTTTGGGAATAGACATGCAAAAGAGGAGATTGAATAAAAGAGCATATTATGGTAGGGCAAATAGGTAATCATTATGATATCTGAAAAATCAGAATTAAGTTAATAAGTTGTCTTTTTTCTATTATAAAAGACTGTTCTATCAAAAACAAGAAAATATTCTGGAGATGATTTCGAAGTTGGTTTCAATAAGAGCTTTCCTGCTAACTAAGGCCTAGGTTGGATCAGAGCGGCAAAAGCCCATATCCACTTTGCTCAAGGACATGGTCCAATGTTTGAAATATGGATCCTGACCATTCTCCCAAATGAATCAAAGGTGATTGTTGTATATGTCTGTGAAAAATTTGAATCTGTCACAACTGTTTGTCTCTACCAAGCTTGAACAATAATTATGCGCAGATTAACAGGCAAGTTAAGAATGTGTTGGATGTAATACAATAAAGACTTGCAGCCCTTAGCTGGTAAGATCAGAATTATACAACATAACTGAATCAGACATAAAATATTCTTATTTAACTTTTCAGATTGCTTCTGGTTTTTTCTGATCAAACATTTAAAAAATTCCTGTTGTTTCGCTTTCTTATAGCGAACCTAGAAAGTTAGGCTGAAACTGGCATGAAATCTGTAAGATGTTAGACCCAAAGGAATATGAAGAACTTTGTTGGTTATTGACAACACATCACAAATAAAACAAAATGTATGCAAGTTTGACAAAGAAGTGAATAGATGACACAAACTATTCGGTGATATCATACAAGGCAATGCCAGAAGTGACCATCTTGCGTTAAGGCTACTTTGATGTTAGACACATTACCCACCTAACAAGACCAGAAATGGTATCTATGTGGCTTTGTAGAGAATTATCCTGTCAAAATTTCATAGTTAGTGCGATTATAGATCCTTAGTTGTCTGCTTGAATCTTGTAATTTCGTTTGTCTCATGGTTTTGGTTGCTGAAGTGTTTATAATTGTTTGACCTATGAAGGGAATAGGTGTACTGCTGGATGGTTTATTCGGAACAGGGACAGGCTCTACTGTTTCTGTGTAAGAACTTATGTTTCTGCTGCTGTCTGGGCAACATGGTTTTATTATACACAGATATTTATATCTGCATAAGCTTGCACATATAAACAGTGAACACTGTGCATTATGCAGCTCCCTTGTGCTGCACGGTTCCCTTACCAGGGGTCAGGTGGGGGACACCTCCAAAGGGGGTCTGTGCAGTCCACAGCATGTGTAGCTCCAATGTACTGTACCTCTTATATTTATTCTAGATAACAATGGCAATGATGATGACAGCAATTGGTGTCAAATTTAAGGGAGAACGTGGGGCTTCTTGGGCTAACACGAGTTGGCAGTCGCCGAGTCGTTCAGATATCTGCTGGATTCATGATATTTTTTTCCACCTTAGGTATATTCTTTTTCAACACTAGCAGTGTTCATGTTTTTCAGTGTGCTTGGCAAGAATAACTGTTTGATATCATATTCTGTATTTTCAGGAAAATTTGGAGCTGTCTTTGCGTCAATTCCATTCCCCATTTTTGCTGCTCTATATTGTGTACTTTTTGGCCTTGTTGGTATGTCTTTCACTGTGATGGAAATAGTTCTCTTGCTTTTATACTGTGTACTTTTTGGCCTTGTTGGTATGTCTTTTCACTGTGATGGTAATAATTCTCTTGCTTTGTCACTCCTAACTCACTCTGTTTCTGGATTTCTGCAGCATCTGTTGGGATATCGTTTCTTCAGTTCACCAATATGAACTCTATGAGAAATCTCATCATCACAGGGCTTTCGCTTTTCCTTGGGATTTCTGTTCCCCAGTATTTCAGTGAAACTCTGTCTTCTTCCGGTCATGGCCCAGTATATACACGTGCAGGATGGGTTAGTTTATGTGTATTAATAACCTCGTAGAATCTTCAAAGAATACAGCCAGTCATCTCGGAACAAATAAATCAGACAGTTGACTGCTTGTAAGCAGTAATATAATCTAATGGGTTATCAGAAATTCCAAGCCATTTACTTAATGATCCATCTTTAGATGGCATTCAAATTTGCTACATCTTATATGGTTCTATATGGGCATAGAATGTGTTCTATTGGTGCCTAAGTAACATACTCATGCACATGCACAATAATCTGTGCAAGATATGCTACAGAAACTGTTAGGTCTTTATGTTAATTCATGTCTTTTATAAAATTAATCCGAATATCAATACATTTTCTTAACATCCCTACCACCCATAAAACTCAAAATACTTTCAAAGATACTCATTTGATCAACCTGTTGGAATATGTCTGAACTTTTTCCATTAGATATATATAGGCTAAAACCTGATGCTATCAGATTTTATACTTGTGAATCAAGTTTTAATGCTCATCTATCTTGGGATCATTGATTGGATGGCTTGGATCTACTGCAATCACTTAAATTATGGTTTAGAGCATGTTTAGATTATATTCTAGTGAGGTTCTATTTCTTTGGTTACAATTGCTTGCTGTTTCTTTCAAGAAAACAAATTGCTTATTATTATTATTATTATTATTTTTCATGTTTGCAGTTTAATGGGTTCTTAAATACCATATTTTTCTCACCTCCGACTGTGGGGTTGATCGTTAGTGTATTTTTGGACAACACATTGGAAGTTGAGAAGTCCAAGAAGGATAGAGGCATGCCATGGTGGGTAAAATTCAGAACATTCAGAGGGGACAACCGGAATGAGGAGTTCTACACACTTCCATTCAATCTCAACAAGTTCTTTCCACCCACCTAGCAAGGGTGCAGCACTGTTGGAGTCTCCAATTCGCCTCATTTTGGTGTTGTAAAGATGAGCACCGGTATAATCCTCGTCAACCAAGGCAGTTCATGATCCTGGGTTTTCCGAAAGTCCCAAGGGTGCAAATGTATGTTTTGGATCTGATCTTGATCGGTTGGCATTTGCTGCCCTCTTCGTCTTGCTTATGCTTCCAGCATCTCCTGTACTTCTGGTACATCTATGTATCGTCAAAAGGATGAGCAATTAATCTATGTGCTTTGTAGGATTTTGATGTAATAAGATAGGATGATAACATGGTTTCATATTTAAAGTTCTTTCTTGTCACCTGTTTTTATTTGGTGATGTGCCTATATTTTACTTTTTGTATGCTATGGGTTTCCTTTTGCTGTGATGAGTTGTAATATTTTTCTCCCCTGGAGCTTCACTTTTTCTCCACTATCGCAAAATGGAGAATGGATCTGATCTTCTGCCTGAATTATATGTTCAACATGATATAACAGTTCAAAAAAAAGAGCATGATTTGGGGGTTTCTAAGATTTCTACTAAAATTATTTCCATTTATGCGAGTATTGGATTCTTTTAAGCAGGTGGCTATTGGTAAACCTTGTCTTCAGTATGTATAGAAATGTTTGATAATTTCATGAATCTGGCTTCATTTGTGGTGATGCGATATTCCCAACCTTTGTACTCAAACATATTTCTTACGGTACCAAAGGGAAAGTGAAGTTACCATGCTTTATTTGTTAGTATTCAAGCTTTACTCCCTGAAAATGCATTACGCAATTCTAGCATAATACACTGATCTGAAAATTTTTTTTGTATTCCAAACTTTGATGACTAAGCTTAATCCGCATAGAGATGATGCCACTACTATAATACAACGGCCATTAGTGAACATAACCTACGACGGAATCAGTGGAGCAGCAGTTGCCGAAGTCATCAGAATTCTGCTTTCCATTATTCATGAATGATAAAAGGTGCTGTTGCCACAAATTCATCCTGGGTCAGAGTTATTGGAGTGAGGTGAAAATAACGGTGATTGGGTCTATAAAATAAGTTTATGTTTGGTGGTGGTTTTGGAGAAAATCTTTCGGAGTTATTGGAGTGAGGTGTGGTGGTTTCAGTGAAAATCTTTCGGAGTTATTGGAGTGAGGTGAAAATGGCGGCGATTAGATCTATAAAATAAATTTATATCCAGAGATGATTTTAATGAAAATTCTCTGACGTTTAAGTCAGATTTTTGGAATAGATAAAAAAGAGCAAGTGCTTGAAAAGAGTGATTATTTATTTTTGGAATTTCCTGATTGTCTTTATTCATAGACCAAGGTTGAAGCCGTACAAGAGAAAAGCAATGGGAGGTCTCTCTACCTCCATTGAGTGTCCTCAAAACTCTGACTTGATTTTTCTGAATTTGGTGGGTGGTGTCATCTCACTCGGCACATGGCGAGCCACTTTCATTAATGGCCATAGCTGGAGTTTCTGGGTTTCGATGGTTGATGTGATTTTATTTAGTGGATTGTTTGTTGCTCCCATAAATGACTCTAGTCTGACTTCCTAGGATTTGATGGTTTGATTTGAAAGGATCGGGTGGGGGTTTCCTATCTGTCTTCCCAAATATGGTGGTCAAAATATAGGTCGGTCGAAACGAAGATTATTGGTTGAAGTGTGGTGATTAATGGAGGGATAGTTCGACAGCTGATGCACAGGTCGGAGGCTGATGCATAAGTTGATGATCGATGCCCGAGATGTTGTTGATAGCCGCGGGTAGAGGTGATCATGGACCGGGCCTTGGCCTTAAATTCTATTTATTTTTAATCAAATTTTGGGCTGGGCTTATGTAAAATTTAACATTCTTTAGGCCCAAGCCTGGCCCATGATCAGGTCTAACCGTAGGATTCGAAGATCCATATGAGAGTTGAGGGTCAATATTTCCCGCTATGTCAGGTAAGATTGGCTCAAGTGCCTCAGTTTGGCTAGGATCCAGATCGGATCGGGTCCAACCTCCCTATGCGTCGGTTGTATTTGAGGAAAGAAATTCCTATCCATAACGGGTGCCACTATGATCATTCCTCACGCTCGACACCAAGAGCAGGGGGTAGTGCAGAATGGGGAATGCAGTGAAGCACATCTGAAATTTGAAGTCTCTTGTCTCCGCCCTAACACATAAATAATGCTATATTATATTAGTATATGCGACATTTATCTGCTCTTTGCTTTCACCCCATCACCGAGAGCACCTAACAATGCAAGTAGTAGTGCGGTGCCTCCAAGAACCTCCCCAAGAAATTTCCACCGTGGCTCAAATCTTTGTCGATGATAGTGACGAGCATTAATTGGAGAGCTTTTGGGAGTTAGATGGTGTTGGGTCGCAGCCGGCAACGTCGTAGGGGCAGTGGTGCATTCAATGGATGATGGTGACCTCATGGTGGCCATGGGAGGTGAAGATGGTGGGGTTGGCGATGTAGTTAATCCTCACCTTGAGTAGCTGGAACTCGAAGAGGGAGCCAGTGGCCAAGTGAGAGAGAGTCAACGGTGGTGGATGGAGTGGACATTGGCCGTGTAGGAAAAGAAGATGCGGAAGAAGCCCGACCAATGGAGGCCTTGTATGCACGATGTCGAGTTTTAAAAAAATGGATAAATTATATTTGTAGTCCCTAAATTAAGTTGGATTTTCTAAAATGGTCTCTGAACTACAAAATCTTAAATTTTAGCCCCCCAACAATCTGAACCGGTTTAATGTTGCCGTTAGATACGATTCCGACCGTTTTTTCTCACCGAAAGTCTGATCTGGCAAAATCTGGTGAAGACATAGACAATCAAGCTTGGTTGGCACTGATGTGGCTGAAAATACATATGCTGGACCTCATCCTCTAGCACCTCCTCCCTGTCCTCCTCGTCGTCGCCCTCTCCATCAAGTCCTTCATTGACCGGTGGCGGCTCCTCCACTCCAAGCTCTCCCTCCTCCAGTCCTCCCTCGTCGATGCCGCTAGCTTCCCCTATTGGCTGGCCAACCCCCTCTTCGTCAATCTCCTCCTGCCCCTACTATCCACTCTCCGCTCCCTCCACCCCCTCTCCACCCACTGCCTCGACCCCTCTCTCCCCGCTAGCAAGCTCCTCCTTCAGAGTGATCTCGACATTGCTGCCTCTACCCTCTCGCTCCACTTCTACGACCTCGACCTCCTCCTCTGCTCCGGCCTCATCCATCACCTCCCCAGTGCTAGCACCATCATCCTCCATCTCCCTGGCTCCTCTGCCTCCCGCGCCGACTTAGTCCTTTTCATGCATGACCTCTTCGCTCGCCTCCAGATCAGCTCCATCGGCCTCAAGAGCAAGGCCCTCGACTCCTTCCTCCAGCTCCTCACTTTCGATCCGCCCAAACTTATCCCCATCATTGCCGCCGAGGGCGACCTCTCCTCCCTTGTCCGCCTCCTCGACCCCTCCGCCCACTCCCTCATCCATGACCAGGTGCTATCGCCATCTCCTTTCTCACCACCGCCTCCGACGTCTCCTGCCGTGCTGTCTTCGAGGAGGATGCACTCGGCCCTCTCCTTCGCCTCCTCGACTTTGGTTCTCTTAGCGTCCATGAGCGTGCCATCGCTATGATCGAGGCCATCACCGCTGATTTGACCAACGCCTGGGCCGTCTCTGCCTATGGCAGCATCCAGATCCTGATCGCTGCCTGCCGATCAAGATCAGATCCCTCGCCACTGGCTCCCTTAAAAACATCTCCACCATCAATGACATCTGGAGCACCGTGGCTGAGGAGGGCGCTGTCCCAAAATGCTACGTCTGGCGGAGCAGGGTGGTCGATCGGCCCAACCGACGGCATAGCGGGCTTCTAGGGTTAAGGAGGTTGGACCACCACCGTAGCAATTTGTTTCATCTGCCATGGAGGGAAGAGGGCTTTCCCTCTTTTTTTTTTTTCATTAGAGTTTTGGGATGAGAAGAATATAGATGGGAAAGAAAATGAGCCATGTCATCAATATTTTTAAAATTTTTTAAAACCATATCAGCTCTGATTTGAGTCATGCAAGCAAAACTTATTTTACATAAGCACCGGAGTTCGCCACATGGAACTTCTGGTGAAAAAAAATCACCAGAATCATACTTGAGGGTAATATTAAACTTGTTCAAATAGTTGGAGGGCTAAAATTCAGGATTTTGTAGTTCAAGGACTATTTAAAAAATCTCAACTTAGTTCAGGGATTAGGAACATAATTTGTCCTAAAAAAATTGATGCAATCCTCAATGCCAAGCGCCTTGAAGATGTCCTGATTGGCGATGAAGTGGGAGAACTTGACAAGGGGAATGTTGAGGAAAATCCTTGGCTCATAATCGATTAAATGGACAACCGACCAAAAAGACCATACCGACTTTGATGTCAATCGATTATTTAATTTGGGGTTTAGCCGACTAAGCTCAACGTACAACTGACGATTCTAAATGATATCCGGCTAGTAATTTTCTCGACATCTTACTGACTATCTTGATCCCGAAAGAATAGGGATCGAGCAACAATTATTCAATATGGGTGTTAATTATCCACAGATATGAGGTCGTGGGATGCAATAATTATCTAAAAAATTAATAGATTCACATAAATAAATGATTTGGAGCCATTTAAGCCCTGGCATTGGTCTGTGGTCAGTCTATGTATTGCAGTATATTTCTTAGTCCGCATAGGCTATAGGCTGAATCACCTTTGATATGAAAATGGAGAAAATACGTGCGAAAAAAGATCGAAACGGATGGCACGGTGCACGAGGCAGCGGTAGCCAACGACGAGTCGACGGAGGTCGGCGATGGCACCTCGGGCCCGACGAAGATGCTCGCACAGGCGCGCACGGCCCAGTGCGCAGGCAGTCCCAACGTGGGTGTGCGCACGGGCCGGCCCAGTGCGGGTGCGTGCGCGGGCCGGCCCAGCACTCGCACTGTCCACCATGGATCGCAGGGCACTGGGCGGTCCATGGGATTGGCGTGGATCGAAAACAGCGGTCCACGCACGGTTCAGATGGTTTTTTAACGATCTAACGGTCCAGATCGCAGCCGATCATGATCGGATTGTTGAGGTTGATTCCATGTTTGATCAGACATGATTAAAGGCTATTTTGCATGATCGGATGGCTCTTGTGCGAGCCGGTCATGTTCGAACGGCCATGGAAAATTCTAGGCTTGATTGGGACTCTATTTCCTAGTATAACAGTATTTTGGAGTTTTTGGAGTCTATATAACTCCGATTGATGAGCCGTTAGTTGCGTTGGAAGCTGGTAATGTCCTAGAGGTGTAAAAAAGCTTCAACAGAAGTTTCAGAGAGCTTTTATGAGGATTTTGAGATTTTTTAGTGAGAGACTCTTGTACAAGGATTGAGTGGTGAGTTTCTCTTGTATTGATTTTATTTTATTCTCTCATAGTGAAGCTTGCACGCCACGTGGAGGTCGGCTTCAGACCGATCCACGTATTTGTATTGTATTTCTTATTTTATTTCTTCTTTTTTTCTGCTGCACTACGTGGTACCAGATCCTGGTGCAACATGCCTTAAGTTCTTTCATATAATGGTGGTTTTAATTTCCACTTTTATCTTGGATAGTTGTGGATTTAAGCTAGATAGTAATGCGACTAAATAACTTTTTTAGTTATAATTGAAAATAGCGACTAATAAATTTCTCGCAATAGTCTTTTTTTTTGTAATAAAAAAAATTTCATAGCTACAATTAGAAATAGCAACCAAGAACTTCATCACAATAGTTTTATTTGTTGCGACCAAATAAGTTTTATAGCTACAGTACGAAATAGCGACCATAAATTTCTTGCAATAGACTAGTCTATCACAACCAACAATTTTTGTAGCTATAGTTCAAAATTGCGACCAGTAATTCCTCATAATAGGATTAACTATTACGACTAAATAAATTTCATAGTTATAGCTACCAATAACAACCAATAAATTATTCACAATAGCGTTATCTATTGCGACCAAACAATATTTGTCGCTACATGAAAAAAATAGTGATCAATTTGCTCACAATTGATACTAATTCTGAGCGCATCCTTGTTTGGTCGCAATTTTCATCGCTATAACTAGTTTGCTCGTAAAAATTGATTGTTATAGAGAGGATTTGTTGTAGTGTGCTTTGATTCTTTCTACTATTTTCAATCTCCGATTGATTTTAGCATTAGAGGATTTTTCATCGGACAACTTTTGGTATGAAGATTTGATTTGTAGGTTTTTTATCATCCAACAGCTAGATGCAGTATCTCAGCTCTAGGTTGACTATCTCGCGAGAGATTTGTAGCAACAGAGGACAATAAAATTTTAGGCCTGAAAGCCCTATGAGATTAGTTGGTTCTGGGCGAGGGCAAAAAGATTGTGGACTAGATGGGAGTCGATGCAAGGAAAGAGCTGACAATCCGAGCACGGAAGGCCTTGGCAAAGTAGGCAGTGATGCACTTCAATGATGAGCCAAGAGGGAAGAGCTCTGGTAGAAAGTTGTGGGCCTCTATTAGGTGGCTCGTTGCCGCCACCCTTGCATACTGGAGCAGCAGCCAGCAGTAATTGCGCTCCGCGTGCAACACGTGCTAAAGTGTGAACCATTGTTCGGCAGTTTCGGACGTCTTTGTGGTTTCCTTTAATAACATTTGTAAGCCATAAAAATAAATATTATAATTATATTATTATTCGATTTTTTATCTAAAAAATTAATAAATTTACATAAATAAATGATTTGGAGCCTTTTAAGCCCTGGCATCGGTCCGTGGTCAGTCTCTGTGTTGCATTATATTTTTTAATCCACATAGTCTATAAATTGGATGGATTTTGATATTATTTATAATAATTTAAAATTTTATTAAAAAAATTAATCGAAAAATATTATTTAATTTTTTTTTGATTCCATATAAATATCCGAAAACTTTCCAAACAAACAATCAACGGTGACCTCGTTACCATCACCGGCACCACGGAGCTTAGATTGGCCGAATCTTTCACCGATCAGCTTGCTCCTCCGAAACGGAGAAGGAAGGCTCCGAGATAAATAAGGACAAGAAGCTTCAGGTTTTGAGGATGTCGGCCCCGAGCAGGAACCTTCACTGCCCAAGAAGAAGAAGAAGAAGAAGAAGAAGAAGAAGAGCCGTTGGAGGATGAGAGGTTAATAGAAGTGGACGAGAGCTTGTCTCCTTCCTCGGCAGGGGATTCTGGACCGGAAGGTGTGGATAATGAGGTCATGGAGACGGACCAAGAGAAAGAGTCCTCTAAAGGAAGCACTGAGAAAGAAGGCGAGCATGCAGAGTGCAAGCAAGTTGAAATCGACGATTGGTTGTTCCAGGAGCATCTATCCGGATACCCATTTGGACGTGCATGAGCTTGGAATGGAGTTGTGCTGTGAGGCCCTGGAGGAGATGGCTGCTGCTAAGTTCCAGGAGGTGGCTGCGCCGGCCTTCTTCAACCGGGGGAATGTGCACATGTGTGCTGCAAGGAAACGCATCCCTCTGGACGAGTCTTTACCCAAAGAGGTCGTGGCAGCTCAATTACAAACCGCTTATGATTGGGTCCGTGAGAAGTGTGCTCTTGGTGGGCGGAATTATGAGCAAGCCCTTCGAATCAAGCCTGATTTCTATGAAGGGTTGCTTGCTTTAGGGCAGCAGCATTTTGAGACTGCAAAGCTTGACTGGTCCTCTGCGTTGTCTAATAATGTCGGTCTCTCGAATTGGGATCCCTTGGAAACAATAGAACTATATAACAGTGCAGAAAAGAAGACGAAGGGTGCGACCGAGATATGGGAGAAAGTGGAAGAGCAAAGGATTAATGAGCTTAAAATCTCAGGGATGAGCAAGAAGGATGAGGTGCTGAAGAAGAGGAAGAAACAAGGGATGGTGCATGGATGGCCAGGGGGAGTTGTCAGCTGATGAGGCACCAGAGCAAGCTGCAGCCATGAGATCTCAGATACATCTCTTTTGGGGTAACATGCTTTTTTGGGCGCTCGCTGGTGGAATTCAAGCTTGGCATTGGTGATTGGAAGAAGAATCTTGATGCAGCTGTTGAGAGGTTTAAGCTTGCTGGGGCTTCGGAAGCTGACATCTCTGTGGTTCTGAAAAACCACTCATTCAATGTAGCTGGTGTGGAGATTGATGAAAAGAAAGCAACATCATCAAGCACTGGTGCTTCTGAGACAAATGCGAAGGATGAAGAGAAGAATGGGCTTGAAAGGAAACAAGTTAATTTCCATGAAGACAAATGCACTGTAGACCATTCCTTATGCTTCAACTGTGTTCCTTATTGTGGAAGAGACCTGGTGCTTTATTGGCTCAGGTGCGTATTCTCTGAAATATTTTTTACGTCGATTCTTGATCAAGTTTGAAACCACAAGTTTTGATATGATCGTGGCTCATGGTGCTGATCTAGTTGAAGATCTCAGTATGTGCATGTCTTATGTAATCCCGCATATATGGAACTCTTTTTTGTAGTGCAAAGCATGAAAATTGGTGATTTTTAATATCATAAAGTGTTGCACCTTTGATAGAGATAGGTCCTAATTATATACCGCTGCATGTTCTAATTGGTGTCTTTTTTTTTTTCTTTTTTCTTTTTTCTTTTTGTGTGTGTGTGTGTGTGTGTGTGATGGTATGGACGATTGTGCTTGTTACTATAGTTTTTTTTTTTTTTTTTTTTAATGCTTGTGATAATGTTTCCTGTAATATGGTTTATTGAATTACTCTCTGTTAATAATTGAATTGAAGATGTCTGCTCTGAGCTGCAAGACAAATTCGTTTTCATGATCATCCTTATTATATTTGGTGCGGTACAATTGTCGTGACTTTTTTTTTGGGACAGCCTACAAGAAGGGTTAAAGCATTAGTACGCAGGCATACTCTTTTGTACTGTTACTTTTTCATATCATAAATCTTATTATTATTATTATTATTATCATCATCATTTGATAATATACTTGTCTTTCTTATCCCTCGTTTATAAAAATTAAGTTTCAAGATGGATGCAAAGTTGAGTGATTTGTGAGAGGAAAAGCACCAGTCGGCTAAGATAGGTCTGATTTGCTTGAGAAGCTATTTATTAAATATCAGATGTTGTAATGCCAGAAGTATATATGGCACAAAATTTTTGTTCAGTTTGTTGCATTCCAACTATATATTTCTTACAAACTCAACATCATTAACCAACCTCATGTAGTGTTAGATATATACTGGCACAAAACTTTCGGATATCACTGGCCTATGCACCAAGTGATAAAAAAAATCCATATTGCTTCTTATTATTTGAATTTCTAATTTTTTGACACATGATTCATAGGCTAAGAATTTTCAAAGTTGACATCTACACAGTTTAGATGTAGTAGATCATATCAAATAGCTCGGATTATTTATGTGGGATTTCTATTATTTGATTTAGATATGATCAAATTTGAGTGGAGATTTATTTGGTGTAGCAAGCTTTACTCTATAGTAACTTTGGCTGATGATGACTTTGGCACAATCCATACTTTAAAGAAAAGTATTTCATCGTGTAACGGATGGCCTTTCACTTTATTTACTAGGAGGCTTCCCAGATGCAAATGGCATATGCCCATGCAATCATATACGACACAGCATACTAAACTTAAATGTGTAATTTATTCTTCATTACAGAAATTAATTAGGAATTATTTATATCACAAGCCAAAGGCCCATGAAAAGATCCTTTTTTTCCCCCTACAGCATCAAAGATAATGTTTTGTTTATACAATATTTTCTTGTGGATAGGATTATCAGCTGGATACCTTAGAGAGAATATGTACGAAAATCAAGAATACTTGGACCTAGAAGAAATATGAGCGTTTTTCTTTGAATGCAAAGTTACAGTTTCAGTCCAAGTCTAAACAGGCTCAAAGGCCTCGCCTCTACAGCTACAACTTGGGTGGCTCAGGCCATCACGTAGGTTTGAGTAATAATCTGGGCCCTGGGCCCAACCCAACCAGGAAAAGATCCAACCTTATTCCTACCTAATTCAGGAATGAACTTCTAAGTTGAAAGACCTGAAGCCAGTGGCTCGACATACTATTGACTGAACCAAACATCAGGATCAAATATGCTCGCAAGTCTTGCAGGATATTTTATTTTTTGATATTTTAAGATGTTCTCATATTAGATTGGTGTAAGCACCCCCTTGTACCGAAAAAAAAAAAACCCGTAAAGCCAAACCCATCGTGATAAAGAATTGTTCAACCCAAAAACAGCTTTGATTGGATGAGGCCAACTGAAGTTAGCGTGGTTTTTTCTTAACGGAATTCTTCTCACAATTCTTCACTATACTGGATAGGTTTAGCTCAGATTAGATTCAGGCTTACTATAGAAAGATAGATAATGTTCAGGTTGGTAACCTTATCATGTGAACTCGGTCAGGTTTAGATGTACAAGCGTCCAGTCCAAAACTGACTCGATTTGAAATTGGGTTGATATTTCCAACGAAGCCCGGGCAGCATTGCCTTGCTTGTTGGTCCAATTTGAACCCAAATTAATGTGTTGGATTCGATCCCAGAGAAGCATTTTTTCATTGTCAGAATTAATATGGAGAAGCTTGGTCGACATATCTTCTTTTACTGCATATTTTCTTGCTGTAACGAACTTGCAAGGGAAGTCTACTGGTTATTTCTGCCAGTTGGCTCTTCTCATTATAAAACATGCATAGAGAAATAAGGTATAGTTTGGCATCACTCTGATTTTTTTTAAGAAATAAACAAATATAAAAATTTTAATATAAGTTTATTTGGCATGGTTAATTATTTTTAAGGATATAGATCATGATGACGACGACTAAGAAGGTGGTAATAATGGCAAAGATAATAAAGACAATAGTAGAGGCTATGCCAGTGATTTAATAATAGCATAAAAATGGTAACAATGATGAGAGTAGTGGTACAAGTACCAACAATATAGTGGTGGTTTAGCATTCGCATGATATAGGCCATCGTGATGGCAATGACAATGTAGCGAAAGTAGTGGTGTTAGCTACTGTGGCGGTGATGTTATCGATAGCAACAATAATAATGATAAAGATGGTTAAGATGATAATAATGATGATAGAAAAGGCAACAATAACAATGATAATGGTAGGGATAATAATGCTGAAGGTGATGGTTGTGGCCATATCAGTTATGACGACAATGATGGTGTTAAAAAAAAAAAATCTGAGTTTCTTATTTTAGAAAATAATGAAGGTAGTAATTTTTTTATTTTCATTTTTTTCTACATAATAAAATATTTTTTCTAGTTCATATATAAATTTTATTAACATGACTTCGGGCATCTAATGTGACGGATTCTCCTAAGAATCTTAGATGGTTTCTTTGGTTCAATTGATTGTTGACTTGGAGAGCTCCCTTACACAGCACGCCATGCCCACAAGTCTGCTCCGGGCCCCCGCCCTGAAATACCTGTGGAAAAACTGGACAAATGGTGTCGTCAACCTCATTAATCTTTTGCAAGAGGTTGAATTCTTGCACGGGTTGATTCCAGGATGTTATCTCATTTTGCAATCGCGTAGCATGTTGTAGATTATATTTATTTTATGTATTTGTGCATAAATTTATAAGATTCACCTCTTGAGTTGACTATTTTATATTCAATCTTTGTTGATTAAAAGTTTTATTTTTGCATTTTGATTTTGATATATCTAACTGATATTTGCATACAACCATATGCAGAACACTAGCATTGACAACTAAAAGATAAAATGTTTGTACCAAATATACATACATACATACATACATACATATATATTTCTCTAAGAAAGGATCTTGTTTTACCAACAAAATATGTTTTATTTTTAAATCATTAGGAGTAGGGTGGTCATCTCAACTTTCCAATTACGATATTTTTGACCAAGTCCTCCTCTGCATCTTGTATTTTTTTTCTCATGGTCTAATAAAAAATTGGATAAGGTATCACTATCTCTTTCTCCAGAAGAAAATAAAATAAAATCTTATTAGTAAAATATTTATGCATCACAAATCAACTAAATGAAGACCCAAGCTAGTAACACATTTCTCGACAAATTTTCTAAGAAAAAATTATATTTCTTCACCATCTTCAATCTTCAAACAAGTGGAGTGCTACATAGTCATCTACTCAAAAACCCATAAATCGTACAGGGATTTGTCCCTTCTCTGAAATCACAAATTCATAATCGATGAGGATTGGGCTGTTTATAGACCAAAATATCTATTTTTATTGTGGATAATTCACTAAAATATCTGATCTGCATCTAATATACGTTTGAACCGACTATAATTGACGTGGCAGACCAACTAATAGAACTACAAGTTGGCTAATTAAAACCCGCAACATTTTTTTTTTTTTTGATAAAATAGGAGGTAGAACCATCCATAGTTTATTTTATTAAAGTGAAAGCGAAGATACAGCTGTGGTGAAAAGAGAAAAAGCTTGGGGACATGACAAAGCAGAGCACGAGGATGGATGATTCTAAGTTTTCGGAGAGGATGGTTAAAAGAAGACAGAGCTTATGGTTTAAAGAAGACAGAGATGTGGAGATAGCTGAGAAACCTATCAGATTTCCACTAAGACTATTGTTGCGATCAATCTTTTCGTTGTCCGATCGTCGGTGTCGCACATCTACAAGAAAAGTTCTTACAGATCGAAGATGTCTCCGATAGAAACCCTCCGACGATCAAGTCAGAGAGGAAACTAGGCAACAGTAGAAAATCAGGAGCTCAGCCGGGAGAGAGAGAGAGAGTTCAAGAGCTTAGAGGCGCTTCTGAGAGCTTGAGAAAGCTTGTTCAAAACTTATCAAGACTGTTGCCTTATCCCATTTTATAATAGAATGCGGTATGGTCCCGTCATTAATGGTGCAGACAACTAAAGATGTGTCAAATCGCCGGGAGCTGTCAAATCGCTGTGGATTGTTAAGTCACTGGAATTAATCCATATCCTTGACAGGATATACCCCAGGATGACCATACCGCATGTCCTTGACAGGACAACTGTCCATAGTGGTTGTACGGTGTTTGGATGGTTGGTCGACTATATGTCGGTATTCGGCTGCCGGGACGTCGGGTGATGATTCGGAGACACCGTTGGCTGATATGGTGCCTTGCGGAAGTCGGACGTCGGCTGCCATCCCCGATAGTGAGTCGGTGGTACGGGTTCGATCGATCGATCGGTCGGGAACAGTATGGGTCTGTTTGGCCGACACATCTTCGGTCGGATATTGTCGGTAGCCATTGTCGGCAGTCGTCCGTCGGAGTCGTTGTCGGAGTCGTCCGTCGGAGTCATTGTCGGAGTCGTCCGTCGATCCGGTCGATAGAGTCGGACATCAGTCGGATCAATCCGAAGATAAATCGGCGTACAAAAATCAGTCGATATATCCCAATAACTACTATAGTTCTTTCAGGGTTGGGGTTGTAAAACAGGATTCCAAAATATATCATGGCTAACTCGAAATTGAAGCAGGGTAGAACCTGCAACATGACTAATCCTAAAGGAATGTGGAAAGTCCTTTAAATTTCAAACTTTTTTTTAAATTGGTGACAGGTTAGCCATGTCATGAACAGTTCCCATAACCGCGTGTTGAGCGAGCGATCCATGCAAGTGTGATTTTTGGGTGATCTGATATTAAAAACAACCAGTGCACATGCCCAATTTACTCGACAACATGTGCTAGTCCTCGTCTATATAAACCATACCAGAAGGATCCTTTATATAAGTTTTCTTGGTACTTTTTCTATTTCCTTAAGCTGTCACTCTGCTGCCCTTACAACACTTAAGAGTTAAATTTGACTTAGATATTCGAGGATCCTCTATTGGATACATTCTAGAAATTTCTTCCATTCATAGTTATTTTATGTCATATTTGGGGTCAAAGCCACCATCCAAGAACAACTTTCTCCATCTTTTTCTTCCTCGATGATATGCCTCACTTTCAAGTCGAACCCTTCCGGCCAAAACATTAGATAAGCAAACCTCTCTAGTGACCTTGCCGGTTCTGCGCCTAGATCAGCTCAGATCTCAACGGCAACAACATCTTTTCTGACATCAAAACTTTGTAATTGGAGTTTACAGAAGATTAAATTCATATACCGAGAATTCATGTATCTCTACTATAAATCACCAATCCAGTTGCCAACTTTGCGCCCATTGGATTCAATTGTATTTATTCCATGCTCATGCATTGACCTTCTCTATGCCGCACACAGCACATGGTGTCCACGAGCCTTCATCCTCTTGGCCGGCAAAGCAGTAAGATATCCAAGGAAAAAGAACAATTGGATTATAATCGTAGCAGGAATCCAAATACGTGAACTTGTGTCTCGTCTGAGCTCCTTTCGAAGCGTCCAGGTTACGGCTTTGCCCCTCCAAGTAAAGAATGGAAAAAATTGTAGCCACGAGTACGTACGTGGCGGGCAGGCGATGCGTAAAACAACTCACGGGTGACGGCATATTCTATGGGATGTACCTTTGTCCTTTCATAGGACGCAGATCGATCCGCATGCACTTTTAACAATTCTGATAGCTACTCTTGGATCTGCACCCTTAATAAAATATAAAGAGCATGCCTGATTGGATGAAATTAGATTTGGGAATGGAAAACAAATTTCACTTTGTCCATTTGATCGCAAAGTATTGTATTTCTATTTGAATTTAAAAAAAAAATAAAAATATCTTAATCTTTTAAAATTTAATTTCAATTCTTTTTTAATATTTATATTTTATTCTGATTTTAATTTTGATTACCATCCAAACATACCGTTTAATATGATTATTTTGATTTTTATTTCAATTTATTTTAATTTTAATTTTAATCTCGAACCAAATTCATTTTAAAGGGATTTGCACTTGATTCTCATACATCTGGTAAAATAATTTCCTTCCCCTTTCTTTTTATATTCTCCTCGGTTGTAGCTTGTGAATTATAAAGAATAAAGATTTGTTGGGGTTTAAAGTGTGATGAACCTTCTGTGAACTTATAGATGTTAAAACCCTGCATTTTTCACAATACTTTTCAGGTCCAAATGACCCAGTCCCTCTACCATCCTAGCATTGCATCAGGGATGAGCTCGGCTATGCGTAAAACGGTTACTATCATATAGAAATTATGGCAGGTCTAGGATAAAGTTTGAATGAGTTTGAAGTCAAAGATGGCTACTAGAAGATAATATAACTTTGGTTCAAGCGAGTATGTTGCTGTTGGTATCTAGAAAGCTGATTTTTTAAAATTTTTTATCATTATGGTCCACCGACTTTTTATGGTCTATAAAAAATGATAAAAAAAAAAAATATCACTAAACCATAAAAAAACTCATTTTTTAGGTCTTCCATCCAAACACATTTTATAGACCAAAAAAATCCAAATTTTGGCATAAATCTCATGCAACCAATTAGATGGGGCTCATACATCAAGCATCCATGGCTCGCTCATTTGAAGGTGTATTCTAATTGCCCATGTATGTTTGGTGTTGGTCTCGCCATATTGTGTTTCCACGACATTTTCTTATGGAATGGAATATTGCATCATAAAGTTAAGGAAAAAAATCACAAATAATCCAAATACAACTATATTTTTAGATACATGCCCGAATGCTAATGTTAAGACCATCAAATCTTGCCAAGTAAACTGAAAAAGAAAAATCTCGGAGCTATATTGATGCAGAAATTTGTGATCACTTAATAATAAATTATGCATCTTCCATTTGATTTTTTAGTATCATCACATTAGCTGGGAAAAGTATTGAGAATATTACTAGAAGCCATGTTGAAAAGAATATAAATCCACAATTTGATCCATCAGATTTGCAAAACTCTTCTTTCATGTAGCAGTAACTTATGGTTATGGCATATTAAGCATTGATTTAAAAATGAAAAGGAGAGGTCTTGTATGCATAATGCAGTGACACATCAAGCTACAGTATTATGTTCATGGTATAGACTGCATCATCTTATCTAACGGTAAGCCTTTTTTGATCCAGGCAACCAGTGGACATCTACAATATTATCATTAAATACTCATTGGAAAAGCCAATGCTATTTGATACCCTATTAAATTTGTACTGTCCTTCTACATATGTCAGTAATCTTGTCATTATTTTGTTTTCTGAGGAAGAAAGTTATATACTTTTTAACTTTGATATTCCTGAGGTTGAGTCTTATCCTCCTTAAGTAATAAAAATTATCAAAAATAAAATAAAATAAAATAAAATAAAATAAAATAAAAGACAAAAAATTCAGTGAATAAAACGTCACCATCAATCTGATTTTTTTAAAATTTCATCACTTTAACGGCACACAAGCCACCAGATGGCCATTCAATCTTAGATTGGGTTGTATTTTTACACGAAAGAATGGTTCATTTTTTATCTAGACATGCACTATTGAATTGTGTAATTACCAGCTGAGACCTAAACCGATAAATAAAATGAAAATTCGGCATGTTTTGAGATCCATGCAATGCATAATCCGATGATTAGTGTTATTGAAAGAAGAATAATTATTCTTTTGCATGAAAGATATAACCCGAATCTCTAATGATAATTATACAAGAAATCATCTATTTGATCCAGGAAAGTCTACTGGCATTGTTTCACAATACTATCATATCTATACGTTGGAAAGTCATTTGTTTACCACGATTAGTATTCTCCCATCCCATAAGGTCTGGGAAAACAAATGAAAAAGACTCTTTTGTAATCAAACTTTTCTGACACCACTTTCATTGTCTTAGTTCCCTCTTCCCTCCGCTGGGAGAGATTATTAAATGGATAAAGTCCACCCAGTCCAACCAAAAAATAATATGGCAAATTAAAAAGAGGGGGAAAAAAAGTTAAAGGGCATTTTTGCTTGACTTGTTCTCTGATTGAATTGATCTATCAATTCTCCCTGTGTTCTTTCAATTCCCTCTTTCCTTGGTCATCGGGAGGAATTATTACATAAACCATGTACAGTAAAATCTCACCTTTGTTTTGATGTCGAATAGTTTAAATATAAAGGGAAGTAACGTGGCTTGGACCGATCTACCGCACCTGTCCATCTAATCTCCCTCCACCATGCTAATTATGCAATGTTAGTTGGTATATATGTAATACTCTTTAAGTATTACATATATGTAATACTTAAAGAGTATAACAATGTATATTATAACGATAATTAAGGATGATGCGGTGGATACAAATAAGCAACGTAGCTGGACTTTCTTTTCTTGGACAAAGCCTGTTCATTCCAAGAAGATCTTTGAAGATTCCGCGCCTGAGAGAGGAGGAGCGAGAAGAATATTCCCTCAGTGATGAAACTGGAGATGGGAAAGCAAACGGTAACCGTCCCCGAGGAGGCCGAGACGGAGGAGGTGATGGTGACGGCAGCGGAGCCCCGGGCGCCCTCCTACTCGTCGTCCTGCAAAGTCGACGGCGAGGCAGCGGCGGCCGCCGCGGCCGAAGTGGCGATGGCGAGGGAAGGAGGGGAGGAGCTGGTCGTTCCGCCGCTGAATTTCGCGATGGTGGACCACGGGGTCTTCCGCTCGGGGTTTCCCGACACCGCCAATTTCAGCTTCTTGGAGACCCTCGAACTCCGCTCCATTCTGTGAGTGATTTCATGAATTTTTTACTCATCTTGTTTTCTTTTCTTGGATCCCTTTGGCATTGCTCATCTCGCGTTCTTTTCGGTGGTTTTTTTGCGGATTTTTGTTTCAGATGTCTTTGCCCGGAGCCCTACCCGGAGGCCAACACGGAGTTTCTCCGGTCGCATGGGATCATGCTCTTCCAGTTTGGAATCGACGGGCGTAAGGTATAGCTTCTTTTGGTTTCCCCTTTTTGTGTTCTTGAATTCGAATACATGTGGCGTTGGGAGGTTGTTTCTGTGCCCAGCGAGTAGTAGATAATGATCACAATAACCATGACCGTCGAGCCTTGTTGCCACTATTGAGATCGGCTTTCTGATTCTTTGTTCTTTTCCAATTATTAGCCAAAGTCTTCATCTCCTCTCGATCCACCTTTTAACAGAGATTCAAGAACCTTTCTACTTTGGGCTTGCAAGATGTTGTCGTAACAGGTTGTGCATTTATCATGATATTTTGACCTGTCTGTTGTATAAATATTAGTTTCCTAATTAAGTGATTCAGGCTTTGTATATGGCTGGGACTTGATCCTTTCAATCATGATCTCTGTGGATTCTCCTTATTCTGCTGGAGCTTATGTGACTAAAACTAAAGCCACATTCACCAAAGCTTACCACGACTAAGTGATGGCCTGTGTAATTTTCATTTCCTTGTTTGAAAGGTTATTTCCTGCCAAGTTGTACCGTTCTTATTCATCTCATTTCCATTCATGTTTGTTTGGATCTTCTTTCTGTTAGTTACGTCAAATAGGTAAACTCTTCTTCTTCAGGTTCATATCAGGTTTTCAGAAGTTGCATGTTACTCTTTCCATCATCATGTTTTTTTGTTGTTTGTGATTTTTCTCCTAGCTGCCTGAAAGTATGAAACAACATATTTTGGACAAATCTCTATTCTTAGTGTCCTATAATGTTGGCAATGTTTCTATCTGCCAAAAAATATAGGGAGATAAGGCCTTAATTTTTTATCCTTCTTTATTGGATGATTAAAGAACAGTTTAACTCACATATTCTGCTGAAGTTGTCATATATTCTGCTTCTAACTTTTGGTGTTGCCAATATATCCTTCCATACTGTTTTGTCCAATTTGCTTCATTCTTTATTCCATCATTTTAATTTTTGAATCAGTCATAACTATAGTCAAATATTCCTCCTTCATGATTGATTTTGAACTTCTGAATAAATCAATGACTTTGATGGCTTAGCTTTCTTGTCACAAGCTGAGAATGAATCTCCATATCCTTGTTATTGTCAACACAATTCCCACATTAACCAAAACCCTTTATTTAGAAATACATAACAATAAAGTAGGATTTTTTGGTTCAGTCACATTTACCAATCCTAGGATGCAAGAACACTTACAACTTATGTAAGATGTTATACGTAAAACATCCCCTCAAGTTTATAAAATCAATGCACTTCTTTCCATTTTTTTTTTCTTTCTCCAAAATCAAATTGCTGAAATTATTGCCTATGATATTCATATAGGTGTAGGTCTTATGTTCTATATTAATCACAAAAATTGCTGATTTGGAGGATTCTTGATGCTGGTGAAAAATGAACAGGATGACCTGGGATTTTGCTCACCAAGTGGCCATCCTTCTGTCCATGTGGGAAAGTCTATAAGCCAAGGTAATGATTATAGTTGAAAGGAAAACAATTCTAACCAACAAATCACTTTGTGGCTTAAAATTTTGGATTGTTAATCATGAAAATCCTTGCTAAGATAACACATCAAGCTAAGGAACCGTTGAACTAGGATTAGTATGAAATGTAATGCCTCTTTTAGAGAACTGACCACCTTGCTATATTCTTGAGCTTTAACATGATACTTATCACCGGGGATAAATGCATTCTCTAAAAGGTCCATGCCTTACTTATCACAAGGTTGTCTGTTCCTCGAAAGAAGTTTTGCTTTCCAAGTACAGGCTCAAGGAGTAAAAGAAATTACAGTGGCTTAACAGTTATATAGGTGTAAAAGTGGTCAATCCATTATCTGAGAAATGAAATTTGAGAACCTAAGCTTTAAGAGGATGCGCAGGGGGTATAAATGCATGTTGGCTAACAATATATGACATTTTGATAGAATATGAAAGATGCTTAGTTGATATAATAAAGATATTTACAATATCATTGAATTTAACAGTATATTAGATAATTTTGTTAGATTTCATTATTTTGGTTCCAATAATTCGGGGAAGGAACTAAGAGTGAAGGTGTGTAGGTTACAGCACATGATTTACTCTGATGCATAAAGGATCCTAATAGTGTATGTTTGTGTATATATGTATGTATTCTTGTGTGTTTGTGAAAGGAGGCATCCAGAAGAATTAGTAGCAGTAATTAAAGCTGCTCAATGCTGGGTGATAAACAGAAACCTGTTATTCTTCCTCTGGATTTGCACATTTGACATACTCAAGATCTAGTTAATATGTCATAGCAAATTTTTAGAAGTTATGTTTGTATGTGCAATATAACAACATTTTATCAATGATGTGCCAACTTCGAAGCAATTTATTGTGGAGAGCTAACATCTCAGAAATATGTTCATAGGCTAATGGCTTGCAAAAAGGGCAAAGATTTAATTGTCGAACCCTTGAATATCTGCATAATTTAGGCAACATCAAGCATAAAGGATAAGTTCTGTTGCATTCTATCTGTAAGTCATCTAATTTTTTGTGTAATAACTAACAACAGTAAGGGGTACAGATCCCAATACAAACCAGTGGAGCGTATAGATGTTCACTAGTTTGACCAATGTCAGTGTTTAATGATTAATTGCTATTCTGTTTATTTAAAAGTTATATTTTTGCTTTTGTTATGGCTTTTCCTCTGTCTTGTTGATGTCAGGCAACCCTTCCCTTTTCTAAGGTTAAGAATATAATGTCAGACTGAATTAGAATGTAAACTAAAGGGTTCAGAAAAGCTTCATATTTGCACTATTAGTGAAACGGAGTTTTTATGAAGTTAAAGAGTTATTGTCAACATGCTCATCCTTTTCAGATTGACTCTGTATTTTTTTTTTCTCTTTTTCATAATGTTCTGTGATTAAGGGATCGTATTTTCTTGATTTTTCTCGTTGTCATACTGATGTTGGACAACTCTTGGCTTTCGCTCTCACATTCAACTGTTAGTTGTAATATACTGGACAGGATCTGCTCTTCATACTTCCCTGGATATGTTTTGTATTTCTCATTCATGTTACAAGTGAAAGGAAGAAAGATGTAGCTTTCTGCAAAATGTTTTTCTATCATGTTACAAGTGAAAGAAGAAAGATGTAGTTTTCTGCAAAATGTTTTTCTATCAATCTGTCAAACTTTTCTTTTCCATAAATAAGAAGCATAGTCTACTTTCACCTTTATGAGGAAGTATATAGTATTGTACATTTGGTATTTGGACTCTACAATTTGAGCTATTCTGATATCAAGCCAACTGCTAAACCATCTTTTATAAAATGGTAACATATGTTTAATATCTCAAAATATGTTTAATATTTCAAAATCTCCATGTGTGAATGTGGTATAATTTAGAAAATGTTTTTAATATTTATGCCATATATTATGTAATGCTTCATGTGGTAAAGTATAGAAAAACCTGACACCACATTTTATTAACATTCCACATTCCTGTTCTTGTGTTGCTTATTTTTTGGGTTTCTGGGGTTGCCTACATCAGATCTTGGGAAATTTTGAGGTTTATAAATATTTGGTAGATTTCCTTACTTGTCCACTGGCATTCTAGGTTTTATGGCTGTGTTCTTGTGCACTTGGCACTGATAACAAGTGTCAGGGCTCTTTATCCAGACTCTGGATCACTTGACATGGGTAATAATGTACAATACAAAGAAATAATTTATTGCAGGTCATGTCATCCAGATGCCCATAAATATCAGTAGTCCAAAATCTCTAAAGGGATTTCGTGTAACATGTGTATTATGGCAAGGTCCCTCTCTTGCTACATTCGACTTCACTAGCTTTGGGCCCTCGAACCATAGATGATTGATGCTAGGTTGAATGCTGCACATGCAACATTTTCTATTTTTCATCATACTTTGGTCCATATAACCGATCCCATCCCTCTCTTGGTACATTCAACTTCACTAGCTTTGGGGTCTCGAACCATAGATGATTGATGCTAGGTTGAGTGCTGCACATGCAACATTTTCTATTGTTCATCATACTTTGGTCCATATAAGTGATCCTATATATGTGGGGTAAGACTAGTTGTTAAGTTGGATAATACCTTGGTCCATATTACTGACCGCATGTAGATGGTAGGGTCAGTCAACTTTAGTTGTTTGATTGCTTTGTGGAAACCTGCATTGGCATCTTATTCATTTATGTCAGCTAGACATTCGTAGTTTCTAAATACTTTCGAGAAGAGAAACCTGCATCGGCATCTTATTCATTTATGTCAGCTAGACATTCGTAGTTTCTAAATACTTTCGAGAAGCTGCTATTACAATATATTGTTTGACTACACATGAAGGAGAATGAAGTTGTAAACATACTGTTTAGGCATGCAATTACTGAAAGATACCAAAGGAGCGATGTTAGATAGATGGAGAGGTGGGGCATGCATTTAGTTTATTTGCATAGAGTTAGAAAGGGCAGACTTGAAGTCTAGATGTGAGGGAATTTGAAAATGATCAAAGGACCATCAGTTGCCATGAGATGTCAAAAGTTATTTGTAATGATGATGAGTAACAAAATTGTGACAATCCACAAGGATATGATCGGACTTATATATGTTCCACTTCATAATACACCGGTAGAAAATTTAATGGAAATGAGGTGACGTAGGGGGTATGTCATGAAAAGCTTTGCACCACATATGTACAGCTTTTGCAACATGCAACTAGATACAAGATATGATAATCAATTGGTTTCGTGTTCCAATCATAGTCAAGTGAGGGACTATGGAGTCCCTATCATATGTCCTTTGAGACCCTAATTTTTGTCCATACACATTTGTGCATATATTCAGAAAGACAACCACAAAGACCAATATATATTTGCTTGTAGATATGAACAGTCTTTGGAAATAAGCAAACACAGGTTTCCATTGGTTACAAACAGCAAGTTGGCAGAATAGCCGACGAGTTTCTTGTATGTAAAAATAAATTTGTATCACAGTAGAAGCTTTCTTTAAATAATACCACTCTCAGTTCAGCATCAGTAGGTGAAAGTGCTCCTTGAATAACATGCACAGGGTTATATAGGCCCAGTATAACTTCGAATTTCCTCCTTCATAGTGGTTAAAGACATAAGAGAGGTTCCAGAAGAAGGTATTCTAGAGTTAAGGATGCTAGGCTTTTCTACTAGATCAAGAATGTTCAGCTATGTGAACAATCAAACTGAATGTCAATATTGGTTATATATTACAATTCAGGTGGACAAAGACAAAATGAATGAAACTATATTAACAAATCCTTGGTTGTTAACTTGCCATTGTTGTACCTCGATATCTCTGCTAAGTTGCTTGCTTGGGGTTACCTTCAATAAGAATGCATTTGCTAAAGATGACCAGGGTAAGAGAAGTTTAATGTGTCATACAGAACAAGTTTTTTGGATTACTAGAAATAAACTTGCTGTACACAAGAATTGAATCCTATTGCACGATAAAGCATGTTCTATGATGCTTCATGATATCCCACAACAGCTTGTTATCTGCAGCAGGTACTTGCAGACCATGGAAAGTAGTGCATATTTAAATGGGTTTAAGTTTAATATGAGGTAGTCTTCTTTGAGAAGTGGCTAAAGAAAGATCAATTAGGCCAGCAAAGGATGTCTGCAGAGTGATTATAAAGTAAAGAATGTTCAGTCAGATGGAATGATGCTCTAGACTCTAGAGGTTAATATCCATTTTGGAATTAATTTGAGAATTTTTAGATTCTAGGATTAAAAGAATTAAGTTTTTAGTAAAACTTGGTGATCGAGGTGCTTAGATTTAACAAAAATAGATTTTCAATTACTCTGTGTATTGACTTGATGCTTTTTACCCTTTAATTGAGTTTTTTTTGTTATTGCTCTTCATTTTAATGTTTAAGAGTATGTCACAAAAAGAGAGTGGAGGTGAATTGTTGGTGGTGCGATCTCCACATAGAATATGAGGAAGTAATCGAGTGTGTGAATTTTCGATGTGTTACCTCCTGTTGAGTGAAGATCCAAGATGCAGTGGATGAGTGGATGCATGGATGGTTTCGAGATCAGTGGAACCTTTCTTTTTTTTGATAGGACAGGACCAGGCTTCCGTCTAAGAACAGGGGGTGGATTTCATCGAAATGAACTGCTTAAGTTATATCAAATAAAGGCTGCTTGGTGGAATTTGTGGAATTTTTTGGTTTTATTTTTGCAGAAAGTCCTTTGTATTGGGCGGATTCTCTTTATCCTCTTATAGTCAAGAAATGAATTTGAGGAAGATAATATAGTCTATATTTATTTCTCTCTTTTTGGTGTTTGCATGTGAACATGCCAAAGTCTTAACTCATGATAAATTATGGAAGACTTATCCTAATCAATTGAAGCAAGACTCATTTTTAGTCATCTTCATTCATGGTTGTATAGCATCTAACAAATCTAATCTCTACAACTTCATTCTCTTTCAACAAATTGAGAAAGAAAATAGGACAACTGACAGGTGTAAAAGAGAGTTGTATTTAAGAAGAAGTATTCACTTTAGTATGCCATTTTATATGTTTGCTCCTGCTTAGAATTGTGATGCGGTTGCTACTTTAAATTATTGTTAATTGAAGGCAAGGCCACAGCTATGTTGCTGAAGGTCATGATAATTTCCCTGCCTGAATATCAGTTGTTCTTCTTTGAAACAACCAAGGATCCAATCAAAAAGATTTATTTCATTTGGTACTCTTTGTATATGAACTGTGACATGTCATGCTCAGATGAACAATGTCCAAGCTTGGTTGGATCCCAGGGGCACTTTATCTATGGTGGTGCTAACCTTAACCTGCAAGTATTATTCCATCAATACGAGGTTGGATTTATGAATAAGTGATTATTTACCATGAATCCTAAAATGTTGGTTGGAGGATTGGAGACCTCCCTAACTGTTTGTGCGGCCAGAAAATTAGCATGGAACTTGGCAGTAACCCCATAAAGTTTCTTAGTGGGCCAGAAAAGGTGAGATGTCATATAGAAATTGATTCTTCTTTTGAGGCACCAATCATAAACCAACAGTCAAGTTGACATAAAGATTCCTGTTGACAAAATTTGGAATGATTTTCCATTTGTATTAAGAGATTTACTTCACTTAGCATGAGAACCAAATTCAATCTATCAACTTTTTAGAATCCAAGGCCTTCACTGGGTTCGTAGATCATTTTGCAGTTATTTTGAGTCCTTTGTGCAGCTAATGAATGGCAATCACTTCATGAAAAAGCATTCCTGGACACTTTAGAGATCTCATTCCCACATCATGTCTCTCTTTATTGTCGAGCAACCTACCTCCCGTAGGCCAAATCTCATTACATCATTGCAGAGATAATTTATAGGACACTTCTATACGGTTTCATGATCTAATTACTTTTCTTATCTTTATTTATTCTTTGCTACTTTATGTTCCTTTTTGTTTAAGTTGTAAAGAATACACTAACAGAAAATATTCCTTGCAGGAACCTTTTGTCAACATTCCAGAAGATACAATTCGTGAGGCTCTCAAAGTTGTCCTTGGTATCAATCATGCGCGATCTGTTTTTTCTTGCTTGCTGGATGGAATTCAGTTGAATTCCTCTGCTTAAGATTTATATCATCCAATTGTTAATTGCAGATATCCGAAATCACCCATTGCTTATTCATTGCAAACGAGGAAAGGTAAAATGTCAACTTCAATCCTCTCCTTGCTTTGATTGTCCAAATTATGTTAAACTGAAAACCCTCTTATCTTGGTAATATGAACTTGTCCAGCATCGAACTGGTTGTGTGGTAGGATGCTTGAGAAAACTGCAGCGATGGTGCCTCTCTTCAATATTTGATGAGTACCAGCGGTTCGCTGCTGCCAAAACCAGGGTTTCTGATCAGAGATTTATGGAGTTATTTGACATCTCAAGCTTAAAACATCTGTCACCTTCATTTTCATGTTCGAAGAGCTCATAGGGAGGCCAACTTTTCTTCATCTAAAGATATTTTTAGTTCGCTCTCTAGTATGATAAAGGATTATCGTATTCCATTGGCATTAGTAATCAGCTAGAAAAGAATCTTTTTCTTTGCAATAGCAATGTTGAACTGCATACAGTTTGGGATAAATGGTGGCAGTAGTTGAGTTCGTTTATAGCTATCTATTATTCTGGTATGCAAAGCTTTTTGATGTAGACATTTATGAGCAAATTGCTGGCAGTTTACTTTTCTTTAGATCCCTTATATATTTAATTTCTCCAGTTGCAACATGTGAACTCCAGTAACAATTTATTAATGTCTTGATGCAAGAATTACGACTCCTCTTACTGGTATCAGAATCATGTCCGACTAAACTTCAAAAGGATCCTTTTTTCCTAATATTTGAAGGATAGCTTCATTTGTTATTTTTCATTTTCTTGTGCTTATCTTGTCCCAAGATTTCCAGCAGCTGCATACGAGCATTCTAAAGCAACTTGGATGATCGTCAATTACTATGCTAGTCCTTTTTCTTCCCCTCAGGCTTTTTTTTTTCCTTTTCTGGTTGCCCATACATATTTGCTGCATATCCTTTCTCATGATGTGCATTGCATCAGTTTAAGTTTGTGCCATCTTTTTTGCATAACCATTTTCGAAACCTATTATCTTTGAACTTGGCTCAAATCCAGATTCTTTTATGGGTGACTGATACAGATTCTTGAAGGACTTTCTTTGTGTATATAGACCATGAAATTGGCTTATCTCCTAATATCATGAACTAGAAGATGAAAATCTTATTCATGGCCAAAAAATGGATTCAGTTGCCGAAAGGACTCTTCACACATTGGCTGGCAACCCTGTCCTCAGTGCCACCACCGGGAGAAAAACAAGCTCTTACCAAGAAAAGAAGAATATGGAGCCCACACATGTGGAAGGTGTGGTCGCATAGCTTCATTAGCAGTGATTAGTTGCTTGTTAAAGAAGTTTGGCATACTTTATCGGATTACATCCTTCTGGCGCTGGGATTTGTAAAGCCGCAAGCCCATTTAACAAATTTAAGCGCCTCCTACTCTTTAAAATACAATTTTATGCCCCTCGTGGTTGCATATCCTACAGGACTCCCCATTAAAAAGCAATTAGGCGGAAAGACAAGGGATAATCCCCAATATTATAAGAAGAAGAGATGCAAAATCAATGATTTCCTTGTAGATTTATTTTTTATATGATTTATTTATTTTTTTATATATGTGGGCATAACTTGTTTGCCTTCGGGATGGAACATGTACAAAAATCATATGGGGCCAGCACTGTAAAATATCATATGAGGTAAGTCTCATGGTTTGCTATGTTTTTTTTTAATATCAATTTTAAAAAATAAATCTAACAGTCCAAAATTTTTTTACTAACGAAGTTATTAGTCTCATGATTAAAATATTTTTTTTTCATTTTTAGCATATACTTTTTAGCAATATATACTACATGGTCATATAATATGTATTAAATAAATTAATCATCAAACAAGTCAATATACATCTACAAATAGATCAATATATAGTTTTCAAAATATGAAATTCATCAATATACAGTATATAGTCGGATGATATATACTGTAAGTTTTTTTGATACATATCCAGTAACGATCTAATACACATCTACAGATAAATTGATACTGAACTTAATATTTACCAATATATAATATATAGCCAATTGATATATATCTAATAAAATATTCATTCGACGTTCCAATATACATCTTTAGATAAAGCGATATACAGTTTTTAGAATATAGCACTCATTAGTATATAGCGACGGTTTATTAATATATATTATAAATTTTTTTGATACACATCCAGCAACGGCTTAGTATACAGCACATAATCAAATGATATACACTGGACGACTTACTGATATATATTATAAGTTTTTTTTAATACACATCCAGCAACGATCCAATACACACATAGATAAATTGATACCTAGTTTACCGAATTTAGTATTCATCAATACATATTCTATGGTCAGTTGACATATACCTAGCAAAATATTCATCCGACGTTTCAATATATATCTGTAGGTAAAACGATACTTTTAGATATATCTTTAAAAAAAAGAGAGACTTGAAAGAGAAAAAAGAGACTCGAGGAAGACCTCATGTATAGGAGAGATAGTACGTGGGATTTGAAAGAGAAAAAGATTCGGGAGGAAGATCTTACGGGTGGAAAAAAAGATTTGATGGGGAAAATAATGGATGAAAAGGTTTAATGAAGAAGAAAGAGGATATCGGCGATTATGAATGATCACTCTTAGGTATACATTTTATTTTATTTTTTTTATTATTTCAGTTATGAAACTAACGGACTTCGTTAGTAGGAGAAATTTAATCTCTATTTTGACTTCTAGATTTCTTCTTTAAGATATAAAAAAAATATTGTATGAAACTAGACTCGCCATATATAATGGCTTGTAGTGTTCGCCCGATATGATTTTTGTCTGTTGGATCATGGAGTTGCTTTCTACCGGTCAAAGCAAATAAAAAATTCACTTGTTTGACAAAGTCTTAAAATTATTAGCAAAACATAAATACCTCAAAACAAATGAAGCAAAGTCAGTCCATCAGTGTCATATTTCATAATTAAGTAATATTAGCAACTCCCCTTTTTATAATATATGTGACATCGATTTTTTTTATTTTATTGAAAAGGTTGAAATGTGATCAATAGCAAATTAACATGATAATCATTTTTTTTGATACAAATGGTCACATCACTCTAGTGTGAGTACAAAAGATCCAATCTCGCAAGCTCGATGGGTATGTCTCACTCTATATATGGGTCCAACATCCAGAGTACTCTGCAACATAAGATGCAATCCAATCTACCGTATTGTTCATCTTCTAAAAAATATGTCGAACATACACCACGATTGAAAGATGAAGAGCAATTCAGATGCCACAGAGAAGTGGATAGATCTCCAACTGCTTTGTGTTGTTTCATATCTATCCGATAAGCAGAATCTCTCTCTATGATAATCATTTTTTGAAAATTAGGACAAGAGGAAGCCTAGTCTACATGAAGTGCAGATTTAAAACCTAGGTCATTGGTATTGACATGCCATGACTTTACCTGCCGAACTAATTAATATCATCACTTTATCTAGTAATCTTACCAATAAAAAGAGATCTTTCCCATTTTAGGGATGTAAAAATTATATTTTATTTTTTGAAGGAATATAGGAGAGAATGTTTAACCCAAAGTAGAGAAACTCAATTTTTAGATATTTTGAAGGGCAGGACTAAATTAGATTCCTTGGCGATTCCCAAATGTCTACTGATAAAATGCGTAGTCAGTGGTTTTTGCTGTTTGCTGCATGGAGCCGGTCGTACAATATTCACAGTTAAGCTATCTCCATAAAAAATAATAATAATAAATTTGAATTCATGAAATTTGTGACACAAAATATTTTTCAAACGCATTGATGCAGACTTTGTATAGGTACCCACTTTGTCATCAAAAAGTGCTTTCCTCTAAACCTATTATATATCCCTTCGTTTATTGCATCAATCTTAATCATCTTCATTGGACATCTTGCCATAAAGGAGGGAATTAGTTGGTTTTGTAAGATAAACTTTAAAGAAATATAATATCTAGCTCTAAGCTAGAAAATTAGAAGAATTTCATTGCTGTCTTCTTCCACTATGCTGTAGAATCTAAAAATTTGTTTGGCTAGGGTTTATAGATTACAAGATACTTTGACAATTCATGAGAATCATTTATATGAAAATATAATTTTGAATGTAAACAAATTTTATTACATTTGATTGATGAAAGAATTACTCCAAAAAAATAGTATTGAAAAAAAATATATATTTGATTAGAAATAATTTTATATAAAAATATAAAAAAATTAATAATAATATTAAATTAATAATTTAAATAATAATATATATTTTTTCTATCTATTTATTGATCATTTACGGTCCATTTGCATAAATACAGTTAATATCAGTTATTTCGTATATTAAAATATATTTATAAAAATTAATAAATATTTTTAAATTAATAACACATATATTAAAAATATATTTTTATTTATAAATGTTATTATTCAATGTATTAATATATTTATAATATATTAATATAATTAATTAATATAATATAAATATAATATACGTGAGGATGTCTTTATAAAAAAAGAGATCATTTTTTTATTCACTTTTATGTACCCAACTTAGTTTTCCATATTGGGTTCCGGTTGTGCGCCCCTCCCTTCCACTGCTCCAACCGCCCTCTTTCTCTCCTCCAACTTCCATCCAGACTCTCCAGTATTCTCGCGGGGCCTTTCTCCGCGAACCCGCGTTACTTCGCTTTTATTCCAACCCGACTTCTGTCAGTAAACCCGAGGCGCCCCCACCATCCATTTCATTTCCTTCCCCTGCAAGCAATCCTCTCCGTCCATTCCATCTCATCAACCCCCACCACCCCCTCATTTTCCGCTCCATGCTCTTCCGCTTGCTCACCCCTCCTCCCGGAACCCGCTTGGCCCTCAACCCATGACTTCCCCTTCTACGCCTCCGCCGTCCGCCGCCGCCGTCGCTACGCCTGCCGATACCTTGGACCATATCCTGCATCACCTCCTCCCCGTCCTCCTTGTCGCCGCCCTTTCCGTCAAGTCCTTTGTCGGCCGGTGGCGGCTCTTCCACTCCAAACTCTCCATCCTTCAATCCTCCCTCGCCGACGCGGCCCGCTCCCCCCACTGGCCGGCGAATCCCCTCTTTGTCGACCTCCTCCCGGCCGTCCTCTCCACCCTCCGCTCTCTCCACTCCCTCTCCACCCGCTGCCTTGATCCCTCCCTCCCCGCCGGCAAGCTCCTCCTCCAGAGCGACCTCGACATCGCTGCCTCCATCCTCTCCCTCCACCTCCACGACCTCGACCTCCTCCTCCGCTCCGGCCTCCTCCACCATCTTCCTAGCGCCAGCGCCATCGTCCTTCCCCTGCCCGGCCCCTCCGCCACCCGCGCCGACCTCGTCCTCTTCGCCCGCGACCTCTTCGCTCGCCTTCAGATCGGCTCCATCGACCTCAAGAACAAGGCCCTGGACTCCCTCCTCCAGCTCCTTGCCTCCGACCCTCCCAAGCTCGCCCCGGTCGTCGCTACCGAGGGCGACCTTCCCTACCTCGTCCGCCTTCTCGACCCCTCCGCCCACTCCCTCATCCGCGACCAGGCCGCTGCCGCTGTTTCCCTCCTCGCCACCGCCTCCGACGCCTCCCGCCGTGCCGTCTTCGAGGATGGCGCCCTTGGCCCCCTCTTCCGCCTCCTCGACTCCGGTTCCCTCTCCGTCCGCGAGCGCGCCGCTGCCGCGATCGAGGCCATCACCGCCGATCCCGCCAACGCCTGGGCCGTCTCCGCCTACGGCGGCGTCCCGATCCTGATCGCGGCATGCCGATCGGGATCCAGATCCCCCGCCGTCCAGGCCCTTGCCGCCGGTTCCCTTAAGAACATCTCATCTATCGATGACCTCCGGACCGCCATGGCAGAGGAGGGCGCCGTCCTGGTCCTGATCGACCTCCTCCTGTCCGGCACACTCGACGCCCAGAAGAACGCCGCCCTCTGCCTCTGGTCCCTTGCCTCCGGTGGCGGCGAGGAGATCCGGGATTCCATCGTGCGGGAAGGGGGCCTGCAACGGCTTCTACAGCTGCTCCGCGAGGTATCGGATTCGGAAGCGGAGGAGCACGCCCTGAGAGCGATCCACGCTCTCTCCGCCTCCCCCGCTGCCGCCAGAGCCCTCTCTTCGTCGCAGGGATTCTTCGCCCACCTCACCGATCTAATCCGCCGCGGCAGCGCCGCCACCCAGGAGACAGCGGCGGCGGTGGTCTGCAACCTCTCCCCCGGCGACGACATCAAGCGCTCCATGGCCGGATGCATGGCGGCGCTCGTCAAGATGCTGGAATCCTCGAAGCCGACGAGCGCTCAGGAGGTGGCCGCCCGGGCGCTGGTGTCGTTGCTGGCCGTCCGGTCGAACCGGAAGGAACTATCGAGGGACGAGAAGAGCGTGACCAGGCTGGTCCAGATGCTGGACCCGCGGAACGACGAGGTTAGCAAGAAGTTCCCGGTGTCAGTGGTGCTCGCGCTCGCCTCCGGCGGCGGCCGACGGAGGATCTCAGAGGCGGGCGCCTGTCATCACCTCCAGAAGCTCGCCGACGCCGAGGTTGCTGGGGCGAAAAAGGCGTTGCAGAAGATCGCCGGCAGCCGGCTAAAGAGCCTCCTCTCCATGGCATGGAGGGAGTCAACAGTGCTACGTCCACAGTAACTAACCCAACCCACTGTTAAGGTATCTGTTTGTTTAGTTGAAAGCTTGGGAGTTTAGTTTACTAATTTTAGTTATATGTTTGGATTAATTTTGTTTGGTTCTGGGGATTGAATGCTGAATGCAGGCATTGGTGGCGGGACGGCTAACTGTTGGAGAGGTGAAGTCAAATGATTAAATTAAATTAATAGAGAATGAAAAAAATATGAGTATGATAGCAGTGACAAGAAAGAAAAAGAAAGAGGCGTTATCATTGCAAATAGATTATAATTTGGTATCGTCAGTTTCAGCGTCGAAAGAGAAGCCTGGATGCGGAGTTTTAGGAAGTATCCTTGTGCTATTTATTTTGTTTTTTTATAATTTTTTTTTTAGGTTTGTTTGACTTGGTCCGTACTCGTTTTGGTTTTTAGTTTCAACTGTGTCGCCTTTGTGTAAATGTGTTTGGCTAAGATCTACACCCACATGTTACGTGTTGATGAAAAGCGGGAGCCATGTGGGTTTTGTCTACTACTCCGTGTATGGCCAGTGTTGCAGATTTTGGCTGAAGACTTTGTTTGTATTTACTTGGTTGTTTTTGTAACGAGCTATCTTTCTCTTTTTTGCATACGTGCTTCACTCAAATCCCATGTAGTCTGGCGTATGTACGTGATACCGCTGTAATTTGTTAGTGTTGCCGCGTTTTCTCTTGTCAACAGTGCGGGGTCGGAGCTAACCTGGCTGTGAACCTTGAAAGGTGCAACAGTCCAAGGACCTTTCCAGTCTCAGAATTTACTAGCCAATTAAAAATTTTCCTTGGGCAAAGCACCATTATTTGACTCTCAAGAAACATTCACTTCTGCAGTGTTACACCCATTGCAGATCTATCGAAAATTTTCCAAGCTGCATATCCCACCACTCATTCGATAAGGTCATGGTGGATTCCGGGGCATCATTGGGTACAAGATTGACCATCTTTGTCAGATAAGTGTGCATTCCATGGAGTCGAAATTCGAGGCAGAAGCACCCGTCCCAGTCTCCCATGGTCAATTAAAGGGTGTGAAGAGGGGAAGAGAGTGTGAAGGGTGAGGGAGACAAAAACGCAAAGAGACTGATGCCCAGGGGCCCGAAGGGGCGACAATGAGCTAACGTCGCAGGGAAAAAGGAAGGTGATTGGGTGCCGTGGGAGCCGGGGCTGGGTCCTTGGGAGATGGGTTAACAGGGCGGTGGAGCCTAGCATGTGGCCCCTTCCCGAATTCCCTTTCTCCACTCCCACCGGCCGTCCCTGTCCTCCTCCCTCGGAAGTTGGAATCGCCTATCCCTTTTCTTTTTCTTTAATGCCCAACTCTTCGATGGCAAAAGGTAACTTTTCCCGCCATATGTCCCGTGAAAGCCGCTATCGCAACTGCAGCGGCGAGCTGTAAAGCTACCTCCCAATTTACCTCTCGCATCATTGCTTTCTTTTCTCCACCACCTCCCCTCCTTTCCTTTCCCCCTCTCCTCCTCTTTCTATCCCCGCCATGACTTCCACCACGCATTTACAAACGACCGTCACAGTAAAAAAAAATTCAACGGGTTGGCCGCCCCCACTTTGCCTTTTTTTTTTTTAATTTCTAAGGATCGAGACGGAGCTTTTCAGATGCCAGAGAGAGAGAGAGCGAGGCTTTTCAGATGAAGCATGGAAGTCCGGACTCACCACATATCAGTCCAAATGGGGGACGTCTTCGTCGCCATGAAATCTGGGAGGAGCCAACCGCGGTTCTGAGACGTCATGGATTTGGGGGGCTTCAACCATGTTACGGTGAGGCATTTGTTCCGGAATGCGCACATAGTGGAGAGAAGTGACTTTGAGGATTGCTATCGCCCGAAATGGAAGCCGTGATGCATGTCGGCACATCACATGAGTGATGGAGCCGGATCCGATGACCCCATGGGCAATAATTCCTTGTTCTACATGTGATATGCATTGGATCTGACCCCAGCCCATGTGACATGCATCATGGCTGCGTACACTTGCAAGTAGCTGCGACCCAAACTGCGTCCCTTCCTAATAAAGGTCGTTGGAAATGGCGATGCATAAGGAACAAAAATAATGGCTAGAGATAAATGGTAGTAGAACAAGTTTTTAGACCCAGGCTCCCAATTTTTGCCCTTTTCCTGTTTTAGGAAAAGAAAGGTAGGGAATATTTCTTTTTCCTTCATCTTCCCTGTGACGTGTTTGAGCTCTCTCTTATGTTATCTGTGAGAGGGGAAAAAGAATCTTCCTAATTATGTTTGCTTTATCTCTGATGAAAATGATCTTTGCTTCACTAGTTAGAGGTTTAGGGCTTCTTCTGCCCATTATTTTATCTGTTCAAAATGATATCTAGGTTTCATTAGTGCGGCCTATTTTTGCTTTTTGTAATGAGTTCGTATGTAGCATAATGAGTAACATGATTGAAAGGTTTATGATTACTTTTTTGTTGATCGAGAAGATGATGATAGTTTTCTGATCAAGATAATTTTGTTAAAAATAAAACAGAAAGAAAGAAAACGTAATGAAACCTGGAAGTTCCCCAACCTAGACTTCAGGTTCCATATGATTTGTATGCTTTGCCAGTATATGTGCTCTCTCATTACCCAATCTTTTGGCATAGCTAAACATATATATTTTTTTTTAAATAATTTTTTTAATAACATATATGTTCTCCATATTACCTTCAAGGTACAGTGACATAATCTATTGTGTGCTGTCGATCTATAATTTTTTCCCCTGAAGGTTCTTGCAAGCCTGAAGTTGACTCATTTCCTGCTCAGCTATTGGAATCAAATGGATTGTTAAACCCTTAAAAGGTGCATGGTCTGGGACATACACGAGGAGAACGAATTGGAAACATATCCAATCAAGCATTATAGAGTTCAATCGATCATATATTTCCTAATTGACTATACAGTATTTAAACATTGTGTCATATTCGATGAAACGAGTGGCTTAAAAATTTATACATGAGCTTGATGGGACTAGAAACAAAACCAGACCAAGTGCACTGGTCCATATAATATAATATGAACTTCCGGTACAGATGCTCTATGTACATACACTGCCATGGCTTGACTGCTTGTATGATAAAAGGGATGATGTTGTTCATTCTGCATCGAAAAAACTTTTCTATGGCCCTGGGGACCGCTACAATGCACCAAGGACTTCAAAATATATGCCGCCGTTTGATGTTCTGAGCATTAGGGAGCAGGGTCTACATTGCTCGGGTGCTGGATCAAAGTTTGTTTCATGCTCGCCTTGCACTTTGTTGCATTGCATAGACTTGAGTTTGTCCCAACCCAATTTGGCCCAAAGCTCGGACCGACCCAAATCCAACAAAAAGTTGGATGGATGAGCCCGTTGAGCCGCGTGCTAGCCCAAGTTCGAGTTGATCATTAACATGGCAGCATGTGATTAACCCTGCGAGAGACCGCATGGGCAATTTATGCGTGCAGCCAATCATAAGCTGGGTGGTGCGCAGCATGTGGCTGGCCACGGGGGGTAGCCAAGTGGACCATGCAGCCGATCGGCTGAAGGCTGTCCGGATATGAACGCCGGCATAAGCTGGCAGGGTCATACAACTTGAATTAAATGCGTTTTATGCAGTGTACTGATGAGATGTATAAAATTTGTGGAGACCGATTGAGGAGATGGGCGGGGGGGTGGACGTAGTCCTGAGGTGCAGCGAGGATGCCGGAGCGTCCAGGCGGCAATTTCCCATCGGGCCACCCCTCCAGGCAGGGGCGGCAATATTTAACACGTTTAGCTTGGACCAATCTATTATAAATCGGATTGAATTATTTATTTAATAAAATGATTAGGTTCATATTTTGATTCATGATCCATTTAGTAGATTGGTTGATTTTGAGTTGATAGATTTTAAACTTATTTCATATTTAATTTAATTTATATTTGATCCGATCTAACTTAATTACTGCACCTAAAGATAGGTGGCGGCAAATGTGTTAAGACTTAGAGATGAGGTTGAGAGCGTATCTTTCGTACAAAAGAAAAATTCATCTTCCTTCTTATCTACTGGATCATCCACTATTCACTTTGAGAACTATGCGATAGATGATAGATGGAGTTGAAAGTGCTTTAAGATTTGTATGATGGGTGATTGAATCAGTGCCTTGAGATTTATGTAGTGGATGGTCGATAGGAAGATAAGTCCTCCCTTCACACAAAAAATACAACGTGGATGCTCAACACAAAGGTCAAGAGACTAGCCGTTAAGATAATACTCTCTCATCACCCACCTAGGTAAGCTATTTAGGTATAAAGGATCTCTCTTCAGCACACTTCGACAACTTGCAACTGAAACAACTATAACAACACCCCAGCTTCTCTCTGGACAAGTCTCCATGTACCTTTCTTTCTGACGGGGGTTTCAATATTTCCGGAAGAATTAATGGACCAATAATGTACCCAATTGATTAGCAAATAGTGTATATTCTTTCTCAATTAAATCTCATTGGATCTTCTCATATATCACTGGTTTTTGGTATTTTATTCTTCTTGCTTGTTTGCTTTCACCTCAAATTTTAAGTCCTTAATTCTAAAACATCGAACGAATTTCATCTGATCGAACTAACTTTTGGATTGACTTGATCGGTCTAACGTACCGCTCTACCCAGGAGATGGGTGCTCTCCTAGGAAACAATATTATATATAAAGCAACTTGTTGCGGCCAATCACCTCATCGTCCGATCGCCGGAGAACGGGTACCTGCAAAAATAAGAAGTCCACACTGACCGGAGGCGGCTCCGGCGGGGACCCTCCGACGGTCAAGTCAGAGAGGTGACTGGGCAACAGTGAAATGAAGACAGAGAGCTCAATCGAGGGAGAGAGGAAGAGAGGTGCGAGCCTGTGTTTTTGGAGTCGAGAAGTGGGGGGAGCGGATCCCTTGCACTGTTGCCTTCCCCGATATATATAGTGGAGCAGGTATGGCGCCGTCATTAATGGCGCAGACAAGTGAGGAATTGTCAACTCACTGTAGATTGTCAGAGTCGCCGTGAAAGTGTCATGTCGCCGTGGGGCTGTCAAATCATCAGGGTTGACAATGCCCTCGGCGGGACAATGTCCCTAGGTGGCCGTGCCGCATGCGGCTGTCAGAACTGACAAGCCCTGACGGCTGTACGGCGATCGGAGGAGCCGACCGACCCTAGGTCGGTGGCCAGCTGAGTGGCGTCGGGCCCCTCCGTTGGTCGGCGAGCCTCGCGTGAGTCGGCCATCAGACTTCTAGGTTCAGTCGGTCGGGAAAAGCATGCCCGGCCGACACATCCTCAATCGGTTGTAGGCCGTTAATTGGCCGGCGATGGCGCCCGTCGGTCGGTCGCTCCGGCTGTCAGTCGGTCGGTCGGTCCCTCCGTCGGTCGGTCGGTCGGTCGGTCCCTCCGTCCGTCGGTCGGTCGGTCCCTCCGTCCGTCGGTCGGTCGGTCGGTCCGGCTGTCGGTCGGTCGCTCCGGCTGTCGGTCGGTCGGTCGGTCCCTCCGTCCGTCCGTCGGTCGGTCGGTCCCTCCGTCGGTCGGTCGGTCGGTCGGTGGGTATTCCCCAATAGTTGCCCCCCTCCACTCCTGAGTCGGACGGTGAGCTGGCCGATGTTTTTATTTGGCCAAGTAGAGATACAAGGTGTGGCCAGAAGATGTGGCCAAGTAGAGATACAAGGTCTCCCCGACCTGCGGCTTTACGAGCAGCGGCGAGGAAGCCAAGTACTTCTTCAGGTCTTCGAAGGCCCGTTGGCACTCATCCGACCAAGAAAAACTATTTGCCTGGCACAAAGTTTTGAAAAACGGGAGGCACCTTTCAGCTGATCGGAAAATGAATCGGCTAAGAGCGACGATTTTTTCGTTCAGCTGTTGGACCTCCTTCTTGGTGTTCGGATGACGCATGTCGAGGATTGCCTTTATCTTCTCAGGGTTGGCCTCAATCCCTCTCTGAGAAACGAGGAACCCGAGGAACTTCCCTGAGGTCACCCCAAAAGCGCACTTGGTCGGGTTGAGCTTCAGTCGGTGTCGTCGTAGGGTGTGGAAGGTCTCCTCGAGATCCTGAACATGATCCGGGATCTGCGCACTTTTCACCAGCATGTCGTCCACGTACACCTCCATGTTGCGCCCGATCTGATCTTTAAAGACCTTATTGACGAGTCGCTGGTAGGTGGCGCCGGCGTTCTTCAGTCCGAAGGGCATCACCCGATAACAGTAGAGGCCCTTGGGAGTCACGAAGGCGGTGTGCTCCTCGTCTTCAGGCGCCATCCGGATCTGGTTGTATCCGGCGAAGGCATCCATGAAGCTGAGCAGTCGAAATCCGGACGTCGCGTCCACCAGCTGGTCGATCTTGGGAAGTGGGAAGCTATCTTTTGGGCAGGCTCGGTTTAGGTCGGTATAGTCGATGCAAATCCTCCACTTCCCATTGGCTTTTTTGACCATGACAACATTGGCGAGCCAATCGGGATACGTGGATTCTCGGATGAAGCCCGCTTTGAGTAGCTTGTCCACTTCTTCGTCGATGGCCCTCTGCCTCTCTGGAGCAAAGGACCTTTTCTTCTGCCTCACCGGCCTCACCGTCGGATCGATGTTGAGTCGGTGGGTTATTGTTTCTGGGGGGATGCCCGACATATCTACTGCCGACCAAGCAAATATGTCGGTATTGGCCTTCAGCAGCTCCGTCAGTCGTCGTCGTTCGGGGTCGGGCAGTTGAGACCCGACCCAAACTCTCCGATCCGAATTTTCCGCTATCGGGATCGCCACGAGCTGCTCGGCCGGCGAACCTCGCTCTTCCTCCTCCCGTTGGTCCAGCTTGTCGATTGTCAAGGAGCCCTCCGACTCGTCGCTTTGAGCGGAGATCTGGAAGCACCGTCGGGCGAGCTGTTGATCCCCGCGCATCTCCCCGATTCCATTTTTGATCGGAAATCGAACGAGGAGATGGTACATCGAGACGATCGCTTTGAGGGCGTTCAGTCCGGGTCGTCCAAGGATGGCGTTGTAGGCCGAAGGAACTTGGACGACCGCGAAAGTTAAGTAGACTGTGCTTTGCCGTGGTTCGATGCCGGCCGTCACGAGCAGGGTAATTTCTCCCTCTGTCGTGACAGTGTCTCCGACAAAGCCGATCAAGGGCATGGAGACCCTCTTAAGTCGGTCGGTTGACAGTTGCATCCGGGAGAAGGTCGAGTAAAACAAAACATTTGTCGAACTTTCATTATCAACAAAAATTCTTTTTACATCATAATTCGCTATTGTTGCCGAAACAACGACAGCATCGTCGTAGGGAGTTTGGATGCCCCGAACGTCTTCCTCCGTAAAAATGATTACGTCGTCCGGGCGCGGCTTTTTCGTCGGCTCCCCCCCCGCGGATGTCCCCGGGCCCAGCCGCTTGGAGATCATGTTGATGACTCCGACCGTCGGCTGATTAGTCGCCGCTTCTTCAGTCGGCTTGGGTCGTCGATCGGCAACTGGTTGAGTCGGCGGGCCCTTCCGAAATTTACCGAGATACCCCCGGCGAATGAGGGCTTCAATCTCATCCTTGAGCTGGATGCACTGCTCGGTGTTGTGGCCGTGGCCTCGGTGAAATCGGTAGTACTTCCGACGGTCGAGGCCCTTTGCCTTCAGAGGCGGAGGTCGTTGCAGGTATTCCTCCCTCTCGATCTCCATTAGAATCTGCGCACGAAGAGCAGAGAGAAGAGTGTAGGAGTCATACCTGGGGCGTGCCGGCCTTGGAGTCTGTTGTCGGGGTGATTTTTGGATTCGTCGGGGTGGCGAGACCCGACTATCGGTCGGGGGCCTGCTGGGTTCGGTGGGTTCCCGACCCTTCCTCCGCTTCTCCTTCGGGCCTCTGGGCTCGGCCAAGCGTAGGTCGGAAGCCCCTTCGTCCGCGCGCATGTACTTGTATGCGCGCTCCAGTAGCTCAACGTACGTCCGGGGGAGGGTCTTGTCCAGAGAATAGGTGAATCGGGATGCCCTCAGCCCCCGTTTCATGGCTGAGATAGCCATGTCTTCGTTGAGGTCTCGGACCTCAAGCGTGGCCGTGTTGAATCGCGCCACGAAGTGTCGGAGCGTCTCATTTTCCTCCTGTTTGAGGGAGAAAAGGCTGTCCGACGTTCGCGGTGGCTTCCGGCTGGTGCTGAAGTGGGCCACGAACGAGTGCTCGAGCTGCCCGAAGGAGTGGATACTTCCCGATCGAAGACCGGAGTATCAGGCCCTGGCAGCCTTGCGGAGTGTGGCGGGGAAGCCGATGCAAAAAAGAGCGTCGGTTGCCCCTTGGATCGTCATGAGAGCTTTGTAGCTCTCAAGGTGGTCGATCGGGTCGGTGGAGCCGTCGTATGGCTCCACGTGCGGCATCTTGAACCGATTGAGAATTGGTTCGTCGAGAACTAGTCGGGAGAGAGGTTGGGCGGTCTGGAAGTCGACGTCGTTCGAAGACTTCTGGCCGTCCACCTGCAACTGCGTGAGCCGACGGTCGATCTCCTCGAATCGACGCTCGTAGTCGTCCGCCTGTCGGTGCTGGGAGACCCCAGGAGTGGAGTCTCCAGAAGATTCCGAAGGGGAGGCGGACGGTGTTCGCGGCCGCTTCTCATTCCTCGCCCGTTCCAGCAGAGAAGGAGAGGGCTGCTGGGACCGTCGGTCATCGCACCATGGCCGTCCCTCCTCCTCTCCGTGGGATCACTGTTGAGGGCGCTCGCGCGGAGGCGATGGGGACCGGCGCGGCCGTCGGCGGCTGCTCCTGGAGGGCATCGGACGGGCCGCCGGTTGTTGCTGGAGGCTCTTGACTGCGTCCGTTAGTACGGTCATCTGCCGTACGATGGCCGCGATCTGCGCCTCCGTGGTCACTGCGGGGCGTGGAGAGCTAGGCTCCGCCGCCGACGGTGGTGGGGAGGCCTCTTTCCGGCGGGAAGAGCGCCTCGCCGACCCGGTGATCCTCGATCGTTGGGCTCTTGTCTTTGTCATCGTTTTTCCCCCCTACCTGGCGCGCCAATCTGTTGCGGCCAATCGCCTCGTCGTCCGATCGCCGGAGAACGGACACCTGCAAAAATGAGAAGTCCACACTGACCGGAGGCGGCTCCGGCGGGGACCCTCCGACGGTCAAGTCAGAGAGGTGACTGGACAACAGTGAAATGAAGACAGAGAGCTCAATCGAGGGAGAGAGGGAGAGAGGTGCGAGCCTGTGTTTTTGGAGTCGAGAAGTGGGGGGAGCGGATCCCTTGCACTATTGCCTTCCCCGATATATATAGTGGAGCAGGTATGGCGCCGTCATTAATGGCGCAGACAAGTGAAGAATTGTCAACTCACTGTAGATTGTCAGAGTCGCCGTGAAGGTGTCATGTCGCCGTGGGACTGTCAAATCACCAGGGTTGACAATGCCCTCAGCGGGACAATGCCCCTAGGTGGCCGTGCCGCATGCGGCTGTCAGAACTGACAAGTCCTGGCGGCTGTACGGCGATCGGAGGAGCCGACCGACCCTAGGTCGGTGGCCAGCTGAGTGGCGTCGGACCCCTCCGTTGGTCGGCGAGCCTCGCGTGAGTCGATCATCAGACTTCTAGGTTCAGTCGGTCGGGAAAAGCATGCCCAGCCGACACATCCTCAGTCGGTTGTAGGCCGTTAATTGGTCGGCGATGGCGTCCGTCGGTCGGTCGCTCCGGCTGTCGGTCGGTCGGTCGGTCCCTCCGTCGGTCGGTCGGTCCCTCCGTCGTCGGTCGGTCGGTCGGTCCCTCCGTCGGTCGGTGGGTATTCCCCAACACAGCTCAAGCAGAAAAAGGGCCAAAGAAACATATCTCTAGGTTTCTCTCGGTCTCATTTCAGATTCGTAATATACAATGGTTAAATTAGGTTAGATTGGGTAGGATGAGTAATAATTTTTATAAATCAAGAAGTGGAACAGCCATGGATCCCTCGTTACGTTACAGTATCTGGAGATGCTCAAGAGAAAAAAAGGAGAGAAAAATGAAAGAGATACAAAACCCGGAAGCCCCAAGTTGCTCAAAGACAGTGACACGGAAAGTTTGCTACTAATTGCAAAGAAAATAATATTTCATTGTCCACAAATGATAGTTTATACTATTTCCAGAGGGTTGTAACTAAATCAATTTGAATTAGAGTCCAGACTTTAGGGACTCTTGTCACATTCAAACAATTATGTAAAGGAGAATAAATGGCCTTCACCGAGCCTCCAAGTACTTGCCACGACGTACTAATTTTTATTTCCTGTGACGTTTCCACTTTCAACATCTAGCCGAGAATATTATATAAATAACCTTGTTCAACATAAGAAACCCTGTACAAGATAGTCAAGTATTCATGAAAGCATGTCATAATAAATATTATTACAGAATCACAGACAATACCACGACCTGCACCACGTTAGGCGTGCCAGTATTTATTATACTGTAGATCTAGGACTCCCTAGTGATACCAGTAGGATTTTCATGTTGTGAAACTAATTCGTTGATAATTTTTTTATTAAAATAATAAAACATTCAAAATAAATGAATTTTGCAGAAAAATAGTTAGTTAGTCGTTTCATAAAATCCTTTTTTCTAACATAAATAAATCATAAAAGCCGAAATATAAGTTTATAAAAGATGTATTTACACGATGAACGAAAGAAATCCTGAGACCTTAACGTAACACATATCAGTATTCCTACTATTAGTTAAACCCCAGGTCCAATTCTCACTGACGTGACATGATCTGTAGATCCTTCTTATCAACATGGAATTACAAAATATAGCAGAGCTCCCGAAGTTTTCTACAAGAAAACAAAAGAAGGACACCTCGCACCGTTCGATGAATCGTAAATAGCCTCGAATTGGATGCAAGACAGCAGGGGAAGCGGGCGGCAGCAGCGGCATCGGCACGGAATCACGAAGCCAAAAAGGCCAAAAGAAAATTAAATGAAGCAACGAACGATCCATCACCATCAGTAGATGTCGAGCGTCTCGAGGATCAACTGGTTGCAGAGCGGGCAGGATCCCCGGCTGATCCAGAGCTCCCGCGCGCACACCCGGCAGAAGGTGTGGCCGCACGGGATGAACGCCGCCCCCTTCTGCCTCCCCATACACACGCAGCACCCCCACCACTCCCCCACTTCCTCTTCCTCCTTCCTCCCCTCCTCCCCGGCTTCGTCCATCAGCCTCATCAGCGACGACCGCTCCGTGAACGGCGTCATCGTCACGTCCCTCTCCGCCGCCCGCAGCTGCCGCTCCGCCGCCAGCGCCATCGCCAGGTTCATCTCCTCCTCCTCCTCCTCCCCGATCGCCGCCGCCGCCGCCGCCGCCGCCGCGTCCCCCGCCGGCGCCTGGTCCAGGATGCACCCGAAATCCTGATCGCTCTCCCTCCGGTTCCTCGCCACCGCCGCCGCCTCCCGCCGGTACCTCGGCCCCGCTACCGCGGCGTCTTCTTGGGATGCGGTGGTGGAGGCGTCGAAGGGGGAGCGGTGATGGATGTCGGCGGCGCGGGAACGGGCCCTGGGGCTGCCGCACCAGGCGACGCCCTTGAACCGCAGCCGCTCTTTCAATCTCTTCCACCGCTGCCGCGCCCGGCCCCCCATCCCTCCTCCCCCTGTTTCCATGCGTCCCTTGCCTCCCCTCCTCCCTCTTCCCTCTTATCCTTGATTCCCTGCAGCTTACCCAAATTAGGCTACGGGTATAACAAATCAAGCAACCGAGAGTGAGTCGGTTTTGTTTACAAAAAGGAAAACTACCCTACCCATCTCTCTGTAGGGGTTTAAGCTGTCTCAGAGCCAACGGAGCAAAACGAAAGGGGAACTGAAAACAACAAAAGGAAAATGGGTACAAGAGATGCGGATATGTTGCAGGTGCTGTTTTATAGGAATGGGAAACCGGTTAACGCCTTATGCTTCTCATGAGGAGGAGGAGACGGAGATGGAGAATGGGGTCTGATGGAGTCTTTGAGATTCTTCTATTTTCGGTTCCTGGGGTTGCGGAATATGTGGTAGGAATAGGGTGAGTTCTTCTTCGTCGTGGTTGGAATTAGGGGAAGGATGGTGGGTGCCGGACGCCACGAGGTCAAAAGAGATCCGACAGGTGGCGCGGGGATTGAGGCCGATTGGCACGTGGCCGCCAGCTGCAGTGGTGAGTGACGTTCGAAAGCACAGGCACTCCGCTTTCCCGCCAATATGCTACAGTCCCAAATGGACAACGCATGCCACAAGCGGCGCCCGCATTGGTTATCGTTGCTTGACCGTCCAACGTGGCACCTAGATGGGCGTATGGCCAAGCGCCACATCATCAAAAATGCACAGCGTCACCGTAGTTCTGAGCTTCCACAAGAGTGTTGCTTTATATGTCATTTTAGGTCTGCTTGATTAAAAATAAGTTAATGCGAACATGTTGGGAATTTTAGACCTTTTTTTTCCTACAAATGAAAGAAAAATAAAACATTCTTGGTTCCTAGCAAATAAGAGATCTGTATCCATTGTGCAGACAAAAATCTTTTTACAAAAATAAATTTTATCGCTTCCAGCTATAGATCTTTTCTTTATCAATTCATTTGAGATCACATGAGTAAGCCAGTCAAATGACCCAAAAATGTTCCAAAGTTCTGATTATACGTTAACATAGATACATAAATTATTGATGACTCAAATAGCTTCCACTGTTTTGCTATTACAGTGGCTGTAAAATAAAACGAATAAAACATGTGTCATTTAAAATTTTATATCCAAGTTGTATGATATTTGTAAAATTTCACATATTTATATTTTCATTATGCAGAGGTAGGAAGATTTAGGCGAAAAATGGGATTGCTTGCTGAAGATCCATCTCCAGCTCCAAGTTGTCGTTTATAATTTAAGCAAAAATTTTGGTGGGAGTTAAAACTTGTAAAGCGGGCTCTGGTGCTCCAAAGCCAGAAACAGACTGCTGATAAGACGCGGCAACTCTAGTCAGGCCGCAATGGGCCAAATGGAGTCATCCTGTGACCCAGCAAAGATGGCCCAGGAAACAACCCGGCTGTTGTGTTGGGCCTTATCTGCGAACCTCCAGCCACGACGTTGATGTTTCTTATTATTTTGGGTCGTAACTCAAATAACATAGTTTTGCTACGAGAAAAGGATGGGCAGCTTCTTGCTATTGATAATCCAACCTAACATCAACGTGCACTTGGGCGTGCACAAGAACTGTGCACACGCACGAAATGTGTTTTAGTTATATGAGAAGGTAGGAAGAATACATGAAGAAAAATTTAAAAGATCAAAAGTTTTTGATACATAATAGACGTATGTATCATAAGTCTCTTGGTAGCCCAATGATATGCCAATCCAATTTTGAAAATCTTGGGTTAGTTTGCGTTGAATTCATGTCCAAATCGACGGTGACCAATTGGGTCGTCCATGTGTGTGTCTAAGGACATTTATGCCTTGATAAAACTATGCAATGGCAAGTGGGCTGAATGGGAAACCTTAGGCTTAGATAGGCTCTCAAAGGATCATAATGGTTCATTTGAGTTTAGGTCAAGATTTAGATTAGGCATTTTAAATAAGATTGCATTACCAAAGGAGAAATTATTGGTTAGAATTGTTTTATTATGTATCTTTTGGACCATCCAATAAAAAGTTATCATGTCATTCATTATTAAAAAAGAAGACACTAGTATTGCAGCTTGATTAAAAATTTTGAATGAAAAAAAGTTCACTTTAACCACTAAACTAGAGAAATTATTGGTTAGAACGATTGTACCATGTACTTAGACCATCCAATAATAAACTAGTACATCATTCAAGAAAGTGAACTTTCTTCTAATAAAAAACAGTATAAGTTTTCAACTAGCCAATCATATTTAACAATGAATTTTTTTCGTTTAAAATTTTCAATCAAATTTGGATCATGGTGCATCTTTTTTGAATAATAGATGATATGCTATCTTGTTATTGGATGATCTAATATATATATAGTAGAACTATTCTAACCAATAATATCTCCACTAGCTGATAATTTTTACTAGCTAGTTTGAATGAAAAGGGTTCATTATTTTTTCATATATATATATATTTTTTTTGATATGAATAGGAGGTAGTAGGAAGCTACCCCCATTTTATTCAATGATAATATATTAATTTTTTATTAGATGATTCAAGTTAGACATGGTAGAATAGTTATAACCAATAATTTCTCTTACCAAAGACATCAAATAGTCCTGTTTTGAGTTTTAAGATCCCTGGCCTATCTAAAGCCTAGAGCTAGCTCAAATTAGATATGGTCAAATCAGTTAGCATTCAGCCTTGGGATTGGGATAGGCCAGGATTGGGACAGAGCTGGAGCTAGGTCATGCTTCTATTGGGTTGTCAAGGCACTTTTCCATTGTGAAGGTTTGCTGGACGCTTACCGATGGGCCAAGGATCCTCGCTCGTGGAAAAGACTGACGTCGCTCTACGAATGCAGTTTTGGAGTCATTCCAATATTACTCAGCATTTGGGATAAAATGCCAACTATTTAGCCGACAGGCTTTGGAGCTTTGCTGCAGTCTATATCGAGTTTGCTCGAATAGGGTTGCTCTTGGTGAGACTTCCAAGTGGAAGTTGATGCACAAATTATGAAGAGAAGGAAAGAAACGAGGTGTGTAAATATGAAGGGCAAATCCGAGTGATGTGGCCCCCTCAACTGTCCCGTGAAAGATTTTATCCAAGTCATACCGTAGGAACGCGTT